>NC_036840.1:15948716-16248716 GCF_002910315.2 Salvelinus sp. IW2-2015 | reverse complement strand
TTAAATATTTTAACATACTCTCCTGGAACCCGCCTCACCCAATGTGGCATGGATCTGCTATTTTCTATACTTTAGAACCGGAACCCCCAACAAAAGCTAGCCAGCTAACTAGCTAATAGTCAGTTAGCCACGGCTACCCGTCAAACAGAGGTTAATACAGGCCCTGCAGCGCCTAGCCCCACTCCCATTCCCCAGGCGCTCTCATTTGTTGATTTCTGTAACTGTAAAAGCCTTGGTTTCATGCATGTTAACATTAGAAGCCTCCTCCCTAAGTTTGTTTTACTCACTGCTTTAGCAAACTCTGCCAACCCGGATGTCCTAGCCGTGTCTGAATCCTGGCTTAGGAAGGCCACCAAAAATCCTGAAATTTCCTGAACTTCCAAAGGGGGCGGAGTTGCAATCTACTGTAGAGACAGCCTGCAGAGTTCTGTCATACTACCCAGGTCTGTGCCCAAACAATTCAAGCTTCTACTTCTAAAAATCCACTTTTCCAGAAACAAGTCTCTCACCGTTGCCGCTTGTTATAGACCACCTTCTGCCCCCAGCTGTGCCCTGGACAACATATGTGAATTGATTGATCTTCAGAGCTCGTACTGTAAGGTGACCTAAACTGGGACATGCTTAACAGTCTGGTCCTACAATCTATGCTTGATGCTCTCAATCTCACACAAATTATCAATGAACCTACCAGGTACAACCCCAAATCTGTAAACACGGGGACCCTCATAGATATCATCCTGACCAACCTGCCATCTAAATACACCTCTGCTGTCTTCAACCAGGATCTCAGCGATCACTGCCTCATTGCCTGCGTACGTAATGGGTCTGCTGTCAAACGACCACCCCTCATCACAGTCAAACGCTCCCTAAAACACTTCAGCGAGCAGGCCTTTCTAATCTACCTGGCCCGGGTATCCTGGAAGGATATTGACCTCATTCCGTCAGTAGAGGATGCCTGGTTATTCTTTAAAAATAACTTCCTCACCATCTTAAATAAGCATGCCCCATTCAAAAAATGTAGAACCAGGAACAGATATAGCCCTTGGTTCACTTTAGACTTGACTGCCCTTAACCAGCACAACAACATCCTGTGGCGTACTGCATTAGCATCGAATAGCCCCCGCGATATACAACTTTTCAGGGAAGTTAGGAACCAATATACACAGGCAGTTAGGAAAGCAAAGCCTAGCTTTTTCAAACAGAAATTTGGATCCTGTAGCACAAACTCAAAAAGTTCTGGGACACTGTAAAGTCCATGGAGAATAAGAGCACCTCCTTCGAGCTGCCCACTGCACTGAGGCTAGGAAACACTGTAAATCCACGATAATTGAGAATTTCAATAAGCATTTTTCTACGGCTGGCCATGCTTTTCACCTGGTTACCCCTACCAACAGCCCTGCACTCCACACAGAAACTTGCTCAAACCTCCCCCATTTCTCCTTCACCCAAATCCAGATAGCTGATGTTCTGAAAGAGTTGCAAAATCTGGACCCCAACAAATCAGCTGGGCTAGACAATCTGGACCCTCTCTTTCTAAAATTATCCGCCGCAATTGTTGCAACCCCTATTACTAGCCTGTTCAACCTCTCTTTCGTATCGTCTGAGATCCCCAAAGATTTGAAAGCTGCCGCGGTCATCTCCCTCTTCAAAGGGGGAGACACTCTAGACCCACACTGTTACAGACCTATATCTATCCTACCCTGCCTTTCTAAGGTCTTCGAAAGCCAAGTTAACCTCGTCCCACACGGCCAACATCCAGTGAAAATGCAGAGCGCCAAATTCAAATAAATTACTATAAAAATGTAACTTTCATGAAATCACACATGCAATAGATTTCAGATTTCAAAAAGGCTTTACGACGAAAGGACACCAAACGATTATGTTATGTCAGTACCTAGTCACAGAAAAACACACAGCCATTTTTCCAGACAAAGASAGGAGTCACAAAAAGCAGAAATAGAGAAAAAATGAATCACTAACCCTTGATGATCTTCATCAGATGACACTCATAGGACTTCATGTTACACAATACATGTATGTTTTGTTCGATAAAGTTCATATTTATATCCAAAAATCTCAGTTTACATTGGCGCATTACGTTCAGTAATGTTTTGCTTCCAAAACATCCGGTGATTTTGCAGAGTACCACATCAATTTACAGAAATACTCATCATAAATGTTGATGAAAATACAAGTGTTACGCATGGAATTTTAGATCCACTTCTCCTTAATGCAACCGCTGTGTCAGATTTCAAAAAAGCTTTACCGAAAAAGCACACCATGCAATAATCTGAGTACAGCGCTCAGAGCCCAAACAAGCCTTACAGATATCCGCCATATTGTGGAGTCAACAAAGTCAGAAATAGAATTATAAATATTCACTTACCTTTGATGATCTTCATCAGAATGCACTCCCAGGAATCCCAGTTCCACAATAAATGTTTGATTTGTTCGATAAAGTCCATCATTTATGTCCAAATACCTCCTTTTTGTTCACGTGTTTAGTACAAAATCCAAACTGACGACGAGTGGGCAGGTCCAGGCGAAAGTTCAGACGAAAAGTCATATTACAGTTAGTAGAAACATGTCAAACTAAGTATAGAATCAATTTTTAGGATATTTTTATCATAAATCTTCAGTAATGTTCCAACCAGAGAATTCCTTTGTCTGTAGAATTGCAATGGAACGCAAGCTAACTCTCACGTGAACGCGCATGACCAGCTCATGCAACTCTGGCAGACCTCTGACTCATTCAGCTCCCATTCCCCCCTCCTTCACAGTAGAAGCATCAAACAAGGTTCTAAAGACTGTTGACATCTAGTGGAAGCCTTATGAAGTGCAATATGACCCAATAGACACTATATTCGATAGGCAAAGAGTTGAAAAACTACAAACCTCAGATTTCCCACTTCCTGGTGGATGTTTTCTCAGGTTTTTGCCTMCCATATGAGTTCTGTTATACTCACAGACATCATTCAAACAGTTTTAGAAACGTACGTGTTTCTATCCAAACCTACTAATTATATGCATATTCTAGCTTTTAGGACTTTTAGGACAGGCAGTTTACTCTGGGCACCTTTTTATCCAAGCTACTCAATACTGCCCCCCTGTCCCGAAGAAGTTAACAAACAACTCACCGACCATTTCGAAATCCCACCGTACCTTCTCCGCTATGCAATCTGGTTTCAGAGCTGGTCATGGGTGCACCTCAGCCACGCTCAAGGTCCTAAACAATATCAGAACCGCCATCGATAAAAGACAATACTGTGAAGCCGTCTTCATCGACCTGGCCAAGGCTTTCGACTCTGTCAATCACCACATTCTTATCGGCAGGCTCAACAGCCTTGGTTTCTCAAATGACTGCCTCGCCTTGTTCACCAACTACTTATCAGACAGAGTTCAGTGTGTCATATCGGAGGGCATGTTGTCCGGACCTCTGGCAGTCTCTATGGGGGTGCCACAGGGTTCAATTCTCGGGCCGACTCTTTTCTCTGTATACATCAATGATGTCACTCTTGCTGCTGGTGAGTCTCTGATCCACCTCCACCTCTACGCAGACAACACCATTCTGTATACTTCTGGCCCTTCTTTGGACACTGTGTTAACTAACATCCAGGTGAGCTTCAATGCCATACAACTCTCCTTCCGTGGCCTCCAATTGCTCTTAAATACAAGTAAAACTAAATGCATGCTCTTCAACCGATCGCTGCCTGCACCTGCCCGCCCGTCCAGCATCACTACTCTGGGCGGTTTTGACTTAGAATATGTGGACAATTACAAATACCTAAGTGTCTGGTTAGACTGTAAACTCTCCTTCCAGACTCACATTAAGCATCTCCAATCCAAAATTAAATCTTTAATCGGCTTCCTTTTTTGTAACAAAGCATCCTTCACTCATGCTTCCAAACATACCCTCGTAAAACTGACTATCCTACCGATCCTTGACTTCGGTGATGTCATTTACAAAATAGCCTCCAACACTCTACTCAGCAAACTGGATGTCGTCTATCACAGTGCCATTCGTTTTATCACCAAAGCCCCATATACTACCCAGCACTGCGACCTGTATGCTCTCGTTGGCTGGCCCTCGCTTCATATTCGTCGCTAAAACCACTGGCTCCAGGTCATCTATAAGTCTTTGCTAGGTAAAGCCCTGCCTTATTTCAGCTCACTGGTCACCATAGCAACACCCACCCATAGCACACGCTCCAGCATGTATATTTCACTGGTCACCCCCAAAGCCTATTCCTCCTTTGGCTGCCTTTCCTTCCAGTTCTCTGCTGCCAATGACCGGAACAAATTGCAAAAATCACTGAAGCTGGAGACTCATATCTCCCTCACTAACTTTAAGTATCAGCTGTCAGAGCAGCTCACAGATCACTGCATCTGTACATAACCATAATCTGTAAATAGCCCATCCAACTACCTCATCCCCATGTTGTTATTATATATTTTTTTAAATGTTGCTCCTTTGCACCCCAGTATCTCTACTTGCACATTCATTTTCTGCACATCTATCACTCCGGTGTTTAATTGCTAAATTGTAATTACTTTGCCACTACGGCCTTATCTCCCTAATCTTACCTCATTTGCACACACTGTATATAGATTTTTTTCCTTTTGTGTTATTGACTGTACGTTTGTTTATTCTATGTGTAACTCTGTGTTGTTGTTTGTGTCGAACTGCTTTGCTTAATCTTGGCCAGGTCGCAGTTGTAAATGAGAACTTGTTCTCAACTGGCCTACCTGGTTAAATAAAGGTTAAATAAATAAATATGTAAACTGGAAACCACATATCCTGAGGCTACATTTATTGTAGCTGGGGATTTTAACAAGGCTAATCTGAAAACAAGGCTCTCTAAATTTTATCAGCACATCGATTGCGCGACCCGGGCTGGCAAAATTCTGGATCATTGATACTCTAACTTCCGCGACGCATACAAAGCCTTCCCTCGCCCTCCTTTCGGCAAAATTGACCACGACTCCATTATGTTGCTCCCAGCCTATAGACAGAAACTAAAACAGGAAACTCCCGTGCTCAGGTCTGTTCAACGCTGGTCCAACCAATCTGATTCCACGCTTCAAGATTGCTTCGATCACGTGGACTGGGATATGTTCCGGAAAGAATCGGACAACAACATTGATGTATACGCTGATTCGGTGAGCGAGTTCATTAGCAAGTGCATCAGTGATGTTGTACCCACAGTGACTATTAAAACCTTCCTCAACCAGAATTGATGGATTGATGGAAGCATTCGCGCAAAACTGAAAGCGACCACTACTTTTTATTATGGCAAGGCGACCGGAAACATGACCGAATACAAACAGTGTAGCTATTCCCTCAGCAAGGCAATCAAACAAACTAAGTGTCAGTGTAGAGACAAAGTAGAGTCGCAATTCAATGGCTCAGACACGAGACGTATGTGGCAGGGTCTACAGTCAATCACAGATTACAAGAAGAAAACCAGCCCCGTCACGGACAACAACATCTTGCTCCCAGACAAACTAAACAACTTCTTTGCCTGCTTTGAGGACGATACAGTGCCACTGACACGGCCCGCTACCAAAACCTGCGGGCTCTCCTTCACTGCAGCCGAGGTGAGTAAAACATTTAAACGTGTTAACCCTCGCAATGCTGCCGGCCCAGACGACATCCCTAGCAGCGTCCTCAGAGCATGCGCAGACCAGCTGGCTGGTGTGTTTACGGACATATTCAATCAATCCCTATCCCAGTCTGCTGTTCCCACATGCTTCAAGAGGGCCACCATTGTTCCTGTTCCCAAGAAAGCTAAGGTAACTGAGCTAAACGACTATCGCCCCGTAGCACTCACTTCCGTCATGAAGTGTTTTGAGAGACTAGTCAAGGATCATATCACCTCCATCCTACCTGACACCCTAGAACCACTCCAATTTGCTTACCGCCCCAATAGGTCCACAGACGACGCAATCGCAATCACACTGCCCTAACCCATCTGGACAAGAGGAATACCTACAGTTGAAGTCAGAAGTTTACATACACCTTAGCCAAATGCATTTAAACTCAGTTTTTAACAATTCCTGACATTTAAACCAAGAAAACATTCCCTGTCTTAGGTCAGTTAGGATCACCACTTTATTTTAAGAATGTGAAATGTCAGAATAATAGTAGAGAATCTTTTATTTCTTTCATCACATTTCCAGTGGGTCAGAAGTTTACATCCACTCAATTAGTATTTGGTAGCATTGCCTTTAAATTGTTTAACTTGTGTCAAACGTTTTGGGTAGCCTTCCACAAGCTTCCCAGAATAAGTTGGGTGAATTTTGGCCCATTCCTCCTGACAGAGCTGGTGTAAGTGAGTCAGGTTTGTAGGCCTCTTTGCTCACACACGCTTTTTCAGTTCTGCCCACAAATGTTAAATAGGTTTGAGGTCAGGGCTTTGTGATGGCCACTCCAATACCTTGACTTTGTTGTCCTTAAGACATTTTTCCACAACTTTGGAAGTATTCTTGGGGTCATTGTCCATTTGGAAGACCCATTTGCGACCCAAGCTTTAACTTCCTGACTGATGTCTTGAGATGTAGCTTCACTATATCCACATTTTCCTACCTCGTGATGCCATCTATTTTGTGAAGTGCACCAGTCTCTCCTGCAGCAAAGCACCCCCAAAACATGATGCTGCCACCCCATGCTTCACGGTTGGGATGGTGTTCTTTGGCTTGCAACCCTCCCCCTTTTTCCTCCAAACATAACGATGGTCATTATGGCCAAACAGTTCTATTTATGTTTCATCAGACCAGAGGACAATTCTTCAAAAAGTACGATCTTTGTCCCCATGTGCAGTTGCAAACCGTAGTCTGGCTGTTTTTGGCGGTTATGGAGCAGTGGCTTCTTCCTTGCTGAGCGGCCTTTCAGGTTATTTCGGTACTCGTTTTACTGTGGATATAGATACTTTTGTACCTGTTTCCTCCAGCATCTTCACAAGGTCCTTTGCTGTTGTTCTGGGATTGATTTGCACTTTTCGCACCAAAGTACGTTCATCGCTAGGAGACAGAACGGGTCTTCTTCCTGAGCGGTATGACAGCTGTGTGGTCCCATGGTGTTTATACTTGCGTACTATTGTTTGTACAGATGAACGTGGTACCTTCAGGCATTAGGAAATTTCTCCTAAGGTTGAACCAGACTTGTGGAGAGGTCTTGGCTGATTTCTTTTGATTTTCCCATGATGTCAAGCATAGAGGCATAGAGTTTGAAGGTGGGCCTTTAAATACATCCACAGGTACACCTCCAATTGACGTCAATTAGCCTATCAGAAGCTTCTAAAGCCATGACATAATTTTCTGGAATTTTCCAAGCTGTTTAAAGGCACAGTCAACTTAGTGTATGTAAACTTCTGACCCACTGGAATTGTGACAGTGAATTATAAATGAAATAATGTCTGTAAAAAATTGTTGGAAAAATTACTTGTGTCATGCACAAGTATGACCCTGGGTCTCGACCCCGCCCTGTGCAACTGGGTCCTGGACTTTCTGACGGGCCTCCCCCAGGTGGTGAGGGTAGGAACAACATCTCCACCTCGCTGATTGTCAACACTGGGGCACCACAAGGGTGCTTTCTCAGCCCTCTCCTGTACTCCCTGTTCACCCATGACTGCGTGGCCATGCACGCCTCCAACTCAATCATCAAGTTTGCAGACGACACTACAGTTGTAGGCTAATTACCAACAACCACGAGATGGCCTACAGGGAGGAGGTGAGGGCCCTCGGAGTATGGTGTCAGGAAAATAACCTGATCGTGGACTTCAGGAAACAGCATCGTTTGACCTCTGTCATTGCCAACAAAGGGTATATAACAAAGTATTGAGATTAACTTTTGTTATTGACCAAATACTTATTTTCCACCATAATTTGCAAATAAATTCATAAAAAATCCTACAATGTGATTTTCTGGATTTTTTTTCTCATTTTGTCTGTCATAGTTGAAGTGTACCTATGATGAAAATTACAGGCCTCTCTCATCTTTTTAAGTGGGAGAACTTGCACAATTGGTGGCTGACTAAATACTTTTTTGCCCCACTGTATATAGTAGCATGTCATCCGCATAGAGTGAAACTTTATGCTCTAAGCCCCCTCTTAGAATACCTTTTGATAGTGGTGGCATTACGTATTGTGATGGCAAACAACTGAGGGGATAGAGGACCCTGTCTTCTCCCACATTGAAGTTGGAAATAGGATGAAAGGTTGTTATTTGTGCGCACTGCAGCCATAGAGGAGGAGTAAGGGACTTTGGTCTAGGACATAAAATTGGGACTGAATCCAAATTGTTTGAGAGTATAAAATAGATAATCCCACTCCACCTGATTTAAACGCTTTCTCAGCATTAAGTGATAACAAAATCTCTGGAGTGTCAGATGAAGAGGGATTCTAAAGTATATTATAAAGACGTCTGATGTTGAAAAAATAATTACGATTTTTTATGAAACCAGTTGGATCTGTAGAGATAATGGAGGAAAGGACTGACTCAAAGCGGCAGGCAATCATCTTCGAAAGTATATTTACATTGCAAAGAAATTGGTACTTTTTCAGAATAAGTGAAATACATGCTTGTCTCGTTGTTGAGGGTAAAGAGTTTGAGGAGAATGATGTCTCAAATACGGAAAGCAAGAGGAGATATGATCATTTTTTTTACGTATTTGCTCGGAAATCCATCGGGTCCAGGGGATTTACCACACTGCATAGATTTAATTTCCAACACAATCTCTTCTACAGAGAAATGTTCTTCTAATTCAGCAGCTATCTCAGGTTCAACTGTAGGATATCTAAGTTCTCAAAGGTGTCGAGTAAGGTAACATTACCAGCGGATTCCGAAGTGTATAATTGTGAGTTAAAGTTATGAAAGCATGAATTGACCTCAAAATCAATACATTTGTTATCCAGCTCGTCAGTTATCATAGGTATGGTTTGATTTGCGGTTCTCTGACGCAGCTAGTGTGCTAGATTTTTCCCTGATTTCTCTCCATGTTCATAATTTTTGTATAGATATTTACTAATTCGATTTTCAGCTTGTCGAGTTGGAAGAAGATCAAACTCTGTCTGAAGTGTCAAACGTTGTTTTTTAGTAAATCTGCAGATGAAGAGTATGAATATGCCATATTCAAATCCAAGATTTTATTTGTAAATTCCCCTAGGCGTTGAATATTTCACTTCCTTAATCTTGCGCTTTACGTAATAATTTGGCCCCTTAGATAAGCCTTCATTGATTCCCATACTGTTGTAGGGGAATCAGGGCTTTGGTTAAGCTTGAAATAGCTTAACTTCTTATGGCTGCAGGGGCAGTATTGAGTAGCTTGGATGAAAGGTGCACAGAGGTGCCCATAGTAAACTGCCTGCTCCTCAGTCCCAGTTGCTAATATATGCATATTATTATTCATATTGGATAGAAAACACTCTGAAGTTTCTAAAACTGTTTGAATTATGTCTGTGAGTATAACAAAACTCATATGGCAGGCAACAACCCAAACAGGAAGTGGGAATTCTGAGGCTGGTCGATTTTCAACCAAGATCCTATTGAATTCACAGCGAAACTCATATGGATGAGTTTGCACTTTCTACGACTTCCACTAGATGTCAACAGTCTGTAGAACCTTGTCTGATGCCTCTACTGTGAAGGGGGGCCGAATGAGAGGAGAATTAGTCAGGTCTGCCATGAGGTGACCATTCTTTGACCATGCGCGTTCACATGAGAGAGAGCTCCGTTCCATCGCTCATCTGAAGTCAATGTAATTCTCCGGTTGGAACGTTATTCGAGATTTATGTTAAAAACATTCTAAAGATTGATTCAATACATCGTTTGACATGTTTCTACTGACTGTTACGGACCTTTTGGACATGTCGTCAGCTTTTAGTGAACGCGCTTCCTGACGTTGGATTTGTTTACCAAACACGCTAACAAAAATAGCTATTTGGACATAAATGATGGACATTACCGAACCAAACAAAGATTTCTTGTGGAAGTGGGAGTCCTGGGAGTGCATTCTGACAAAGATCAGCAAAGTGAAGATTTATAATGCTTTTTATGAGTTTTGTTGACTGCACAATTTGGCGGGTATGGCTTGCTTTTGTGGCTGAACGCTGTTTTCAGATTATTGAATATTGTATTTTGCCGTAAAGCTTTTTGAAATCTGACACAGCGGTTGCATTAAGAACAAGTGTATCTTTAATTCTATGTAAAACATGTATCTTTCATCAAAGTTTATGATGAGTATTTATGTTATTTGACGTGGCTCTCTGCAATTTCTCAGAATATTTTGGAGGCATTTCTGAACATGGCGCCAATGTAAACTGAGGTTTTTGGATATAAATATTAACTTTATCGAACAAAACATATATGTATTGTGTAACATGAATTCCTATGAGTGTCATCTGATGAAGATCATCAAAGGTTAGTGATTCATTTTATCTCTTTCTGCTTTTTGTGACTCCTGTCTTTGGCTGGATTTTGCGGTGACCTAACATAATCGTTTGTGGTGCTTTCGCTGAAAAGCCTATTTGAAATCGGACACTTTGGTGGGATTAACAACAAGATTACCTTTAAAATGGTATGAGATACATGTATGTTTGAGGAATTTTAATTATGAGATTTCTGTTGTTTGAATTTGGCGCCCTGCACTTTCACTGGGTCTCGTCATATCGATCCTGTTAACGGGATTGCAGCCATAAGAAGTTAATTTGAGATGATATAAAAGCGACAAAGGTTTCTTCTGATAACAGTAGTAAGATAACTAGGCTGTGTATTTGGTGTAAGTAGTTTCATAGTAAGAGGAGAATGATCCGAAATGACTATACAGTGGCAAGAAAAAGTATGCGAACACTTAGGAATTACCTGGTTTTCTGCATAAATTGGTCATAAAATTTGATCTGATCTTCTTCTAGGTCACAACAATAGAAAAACACAGTGTACTTACAATAATTTGTGTGTTATTAGTTTATTTTTCTTATCTATATTGAACACATAATTTAAACATTCACAGTGTATGTTGAAAAAAGTATGTGAACCCCTAGGCTAATGACTTCTCCAAAAGCTATTTGGAGTCAGGAGTCAGCTAACCTGGAGTCCAATCAATGAGACGAAATTGGAGATGTTGGTTAGAGCTGCCTTGCCCTATAAAACACTCACAAAATGTGTGTTTGCTATTCACAAGAAGCATTGCCTGATGTGAACCATGCCTCAAACAAAAAAGATCTCCGAAGACCCATGATTAAGAATTCTGTGGACAGATTAAACTAAAGTTGAGTTGTTTTGTATGGAACACACAACACTGTGTGGAGAAGAAAAGGCACAGCACACCAACATCAAAACCTCATCCCAACTGTAAAGTATGGTGGAGGGAGCATCATGGTTTGGGACTGCGTTGCTGCCTCAGGGCCTGGACAGCTTGCCATCATTGACGGAAAAAATGAATTCTCAAGTTCATCAAACATTTTGCAGGAGAATGTTAGGCTTTCTGTAAGCGAATTGAAGCTCAACAGAAGTTGGGTGATGCAACAGGACAACGACCCAAAACACAGAAGTAAATCAACAACACAATGTCTTCAATAGAAGAAAATGCACCTTCTGGAGAGGCCCAGTCATAGTCCTGACCTCAACCTGATTGAGATGCTGTGGCATGACCTCAAGAGCAGTTCACACCAGACAACCCAATAATTTTGCTGAACTGAAACAGTTTTGTAAAGAAGAATGTTCCAAAATTCCAAAATTGAGGTTATTGCTGCCAAAGGAGGGTCAACCAGTTATTAAATCCAAGGGTTCACATATACTTTTTGCACCCTGCACTGTGAATGTTCACACGGTGTGTTCAATAAAGACATGAAAATAATTGTTTGTGTTATTAGTTTAAGCAGACTGTGTTTGTCTATTGCAGAAATCCAGGTAATTCCAAAGGGTTCACATACTTTTTCTTGCCACTGTAGCTTGATTATCACACTCTGTGATAGGTGGCACAAATCTATTGTCGAGGAAAAAGTAGTCTATATGTGAGAATATCTTATGAACTGGTGAGAAAAAACAATACTCCCTAGCTGTGGGATTGTGGAAACACCACGCATCCAATATGCCTTGAATTGTGGATACTGTCTTTGATGAAAACGATACCTTAGGAGAGCTACGATCCAGATTGGGCGACAGTGCACAATTCATATCACCACCTAGTATTAGGTGGTGTGTCCATGTTAAGTAATCGAGAAAATAAATTTGTTTAGAATGAACTGTCATCCCAATTTGTTGCATAAATGTTAGCCAAGATAACAAGGTGTATTATACAGTCTTCCTACTACAACAATGAAACAGCCTGCTGAGTCTGCCTCTATACTTGACATTGCAAACAGTTTGTTTTTACTAATTAAAATGGCTGCTCCTCTAGTTTAGAATGAAAATTGTAATGATATGATTGACCGATCCACCCTCTTTTTAAACGAGTGGTCGAAAGTGCGGCGATACTGATGAGAGGATGCTGGCCCCCAAGGGCGAGGGAGGCATGGAGCCAGTAGGGCTACCAAACAAAAATGGCTAAAAAAATTGAATAAAGCATAATGGACTGAGTAGATTGAGACAATCTTAGTAGTAATGTTGTGTATCAGAGGAATGAAACAATGGTCATAAAAACACTGGACTGAGAAACTTAAGGTTGCTTGCTTAACCCTAGTTCTCTGATAATATGGGTGACACATCTAACTGTGGGGTTCACCAGAATAAGTAGCTCAAAGGACCAATTATACACAACTGTATAATTCGCGTGGCGAATGAGGGAGCTCCTGCCCTCATACTAAAGAGTCACTCGCCTGCCATCTGATCACTCTTGAACGTGACAAACTTTTTCACACACATGCAAGTAGGGGAATGTGGTGATGTCACGCTCATAATATTTATTAGAGAACTGGGGTTACACAAGTAACCTTAAGTTCTCTTTAAATTATTTGTATCGACATCTCACTGTGGGATTTGGCCAAGTCCCATATCGCACACGCTCTCTGAAGCCAGGCAGTCTCAATATCAACCCTTAGAGGCCCCGACACCGAGGACAGTATGAGCCAATGAAGGCGCAGTGACATCTAGTCGGTAAAACCTCAAAAGTATGAGGGGATGCCCAACAAGCCACAAATCTCCTGCAAGGAGATGCCCTTGAACAGTGCTCAAGAGGTGGCCATATCTCTGGTGGAGTGAGCCTTTACACCCTCTAGAGGCTGTAACCCCTAGCTATTATAGGCCAAAATAATAGCATCCACAATCCAATGAGACAACCGTTGATGAGAGGAGCCTCCCCTTGCAGGGAGGCGCCCAAGACACAAAGAGTTGGTCACTCTTGCGCAAAGCTCTTGTCCTATCCAAGTATATGCGCAACTCGCATACTAGACACAAACGGTGTAGCCGCTCCTCTTCTATAAAAAGGCGGGTGGAAAGCCACAAGCTCCAAGGCCCCAAACTTGGGCATAAAAGCGGGTTTGGATAACAAGGTGATCTTGGAAAAGCCCCAGGAAAACTGCATGCATGAATTGAGAACTGACAATTCATGTAGCTCATGCACTCGCTTTTGAGGACATAAGTGCAACCAGTAAAGTGGTCTTAAAAAGGCTGATATTTAATCTCCACGCTTTCCAACACAAAAGGCTGCTGTGAAACAGCCTTAAGAACAATAGACAAATTCCATGACAGGGCTAAAGGCTTGGGAACTGTACGTAAGGGATAGGCGCCCTTCATGAAACAACATGACAGAGGATGTTTTCCCACCGTGTTTTTGCGGAAGTCTATATGACAGGCAGAGATAGCGCCTAGATAGACCTTAACAGTTGAGAAAGCCTTCCCTTTGTCCACGTAGAAGCATAACACCTTTGATACAGAGCATTGGTAAAGTATCTGTTTTTGGTCACACCACTTCTCAAAAACCCACCACTTATTTCCATACAGTGAGCATGTAGAAGGGGAAGCCTGTCGCATCCAAATTTATCTTCTCATGGACAAAGCCCAGAGGGCCATTGCTTCCGGGTGAGGGTGGAAAATCTTATTTTTGCTTAGGTCAGCAAATCCCTGCGTAACGGGAGTTGACAAGGCTCGTTGTATTGCCTTGCCATCCCGAGGCTACCAAGATGTGTTCCTTGAGAGCAAACGCATTAAACTGAGTTGCTGCACAAAGGGAAGGGTTTTAGGAGCACAGATGTGCCTTTCCCCCATAGTGGTGGCCATATGTGCCTGTCAAACTCTGTTGTCCAACCGAGAGGATGCAGGCCAGAACCCAGAGTGAACTGTTGGCTGCCCCTCTCTGCCGCAGGGGGCGTACCCCTAGATCGGGCGCTCCTTCTTCCATTAGTAGGGGTAGGCCAGTAGCCACAATTCCCGGGTCTACGGGCAGAGAGAAGTTGAAGGCTTTGCCCTCCTTCGCACTTCTGCCACATGGAGGTGACAATATTTTCCGTCTGGATTTTAACAGTTCCTTCGGCTCAAGAGAAGCGTAAAGGAAATCTGCTTTCTCCCTGTCAGACAGGTTGAGTCACAAAGCTCTCTCCCTTACCACGGCAAGGCTCATGACACGGCTGCATCCTTGAACGGCACCCCTGAAGGCTCGGAGGTTGGGCCCTGTGACAACACAGATCTCATCACAAAGGTCTGGGTCAGGCTTGCAAATCGATTTGAGATTGTGCATCTCCAACATCAAATTGGACTGGTAAACCAGTAGTAGAAACGTAACATTCAATGCCCGTACATAGTGTTGAAGACACATAGACCTTTTGGTACATATGTAACAGTTTAACTTTACCTCCGTCCCCTCGCCCCGACCCGGGCGCGAACCAGGGACCCTCTGCACATATCAACAACAGTCACCCACGAAGCATCGTTACTCATCGCTCCACAAAAGCCGCGGCCCTTGCAGAGCAAGGGGAACCACTACCTCAAGGTATCAAAGCGAGTGACGTAACCGATTGAAACGCTATTAGCGCGCACCACCGCTAACTAGCTAGCCATTTCACAGCCGTTACACATAGACGCGGAGAAGCAATGTTAACATAGCTAGCATTCGCTACGTGGGCTAGTTGCCTAGTTAGTTAGGACAAAGTTAGCCAAAGGAAGCTAGCGCTATGTTGGTCTAGCGAAGACCAAAAGTATGGCTCTCGGCCAATTAGCAATGTCTAGTCAACGCCGGCGAGAAAGCAAACTAGTAATTCTACCCTTCCAAGTAGAAAAGCCTTGCGGCGAGCTAGCCAGGTTAGCTAAGCCTTGCAACTAAGTTAACTAAGTCTCCACAGCTAGCCTTGTGATGCTAGCTACAACTGGAGACAAAGGAAGAAAATCAGTGACGCAAATTCTTACCCAACACAAAAGACGCGAGCTGATAACRCTGCGTTCGGCGACGTAACCTACAACATTTGATTCAACCAGTGTGTGCCCAGTGGTATGGTAAAGAAAAGGAAGCTGTACCTTACAAATGAGATGAATAACCGTTGATGTTAGAATGTGGATCATTGTTAAACGATGATGTATTGTATGACCTTTGTCAATTTAACAAGATCTATCAACCGTTGGACTAATAGAAAACGTGTACATTATTTTAATTATTGAATTTTCTGTGTAACAAAAGACTGTACAAATAAATATGAATCTGTTTTGAAATAAATTAAATGTGTAATGTATCAGTGTATTGTATGCTATTATGATCTTAATGAGATCACTCTTCACTAGGGAAGGCTTTACAATCACTAAACAGTATTGTTCTAGTCTATTCAAGTATTTTCCTGTCTTTCTTGGGCCAAGTACTATTCTATGGATATTGTCAGATCTATTATAAATCAGAGCAAGAATGATCTAGCAATATTCAGGAAACATGCTGTGAACATTTAACCACTAGAAGTCGCGCTTTCCCCGCTATCTACTAGCCACAGTTCCAGTTCGGGTTGATGATTGGCTGAAAAGGGCTGTTTTACGTGTGTGAATGACGTTTCTCGGTCCCACCATGCAGCGGGTGATGTCTAAGGAAAGATGGCGGAAGGAGGAGCGGCTGATATGGATACCCAGAGAGGGGAAGTCGCAGCACTGCTGAAAACACAGCTACGAAAGGGAGATACTTGGTAAGAGTTTGCCGATAACTTTTTAAAGGTCTTAGGAGGGTGCAGGCTGACTCTGTCTGGGCTGTCAAAGTGCTAAACCAGCGGAGAGCGGTGTGACAGTTACCCTGCCAGTTAACGTTAGCAAGTCAGTCAGACCGCTGGCTATCAAGTCTGCCAGCTAAAGCCAGGCAGTGGGATTCGCTACATTCCACAGTTTCTAGTAACCGAGTTATTTGCCAACATGGTATTGTCTAGATACATAGGTATGTTACCAACGTACCTAGTAAAATATATTTATTTCCCCAATGGTTTTATGATCTTACGATTCCAATCTGGCTAGCTTGATTTCAAGTGATTTGCCCGTGACGTACGCTCATTTGGCAAATCATGGAGGAGTCGTGAAAAGCACCTGTCTAAAATTACCTAGCCTGCCAATTAGCTAACACTCACAAACGTGCCAGTATCAAACAGTTAACTGCTGACATAATTGATGTTTAGTGACAATCAAGTGTCCCAACTAGCGCACTTTTGGGTAACTCCCACTGTTAGCAAGCATCTGTTTTATGATAATTGTAACATTCCTTACATTATTTAATAGGGATGCACCAATGACATTTTTGGCCATACCGATATCCAAATATTTTCCTTGCCCAAAAAAACGATAACGGATATTTATCGGCCTTAAGCATTCTAGTACAGTTAAATAGTTGACACAAACTGACCAGAAAGTTATTTTGTTGGCATTTACGTGCCCCCGTTACCAGTAAAACAATCAAAACGTATTTATTTAACTTACTTGCTGTACTGTTTCGTTCAGTCTCAACCAGGATTTCATCATACATGTCAAGCAGTGAAGTTTCTTCTCTGTCTGTCCGTGGCCTCCTCCCGGGTAGGCACTGTCACTGTCTGTTTCCGTCTTTTCCAGCTGTATCTAACATTTCACGTAAACCTTGTTTCTTGTCTGCATCGGAGTAGTGGTCCTTGTACCTAGCTTCGAGCATGGTGGCTACACCGTAAAGAGGCTCAGAGAGAATGCCACCGAATCGCTAATTCACAGCCCCTTGTAGAGTACTTTTACAAGTTTTAACCCCACAGTCTGTCGGCAGTTTTGTTGAGCAGGTGTTTCAATGCCATGACAAAGGGTGTCGCGTCTGCTGCAGACGCAGTTGATTAGCTTATTTCTCAGTCAGTTCGAATGGAGGTAGTTGGTGTGTTCAAGTTTCAAACATGTTCTCAAATGCCATTGAAATGGCAGCAGCGTTATGAGAACCAACACATTCTTGAGCATGCAATACGGCTTTCCTCAGTACGAAATCCTCGTCCACCCACTGTGCTGTCAGACTCGGTATGCTCATGGGGCTGACATCGCTGGTCCAAATGTCAGTGATGCCCATAGCAAGTAGCTTAGGGATGTGCGTTTCAACAATACTGTGTAACTCCGGTAGGGCAACATCTGAAAAATAGCACCTACTTGGTAGTGTATACCAGGGCTTGAGGTGCTCGACCAGTCGATGATAGCCAACATCATCGACGACAGAGAATGGTTGATTGTCAAGTGCAATGAATTCCATTGTCTTGGCGTTAATGGATTTCGTCTTTGAGTTGTCTCGCTGAAATTTTCTTACTCTTTCAAATGACTGCTCGACTTGAACTTGTTTAGTTGTTGGAACTGTGCGCTTAGTATTTTTCTGCTTTTGTTCTGTGTAGCGCTGTATTTTTTGTGGCGTCATTACTTCATATACCTACGTTATATATGCACGTCAGCTTTGACATCGGTTTTGCACAATGGTGTTAAACTAGACATCGGGGCGTTGTTGGCATTTTTTAGCTAATATCGTCCGATATGCTTACTGATATATCGTGCATCCCTATTGTTTAACGTTACTCCAAATGAATGTCAGTGAATGTTATTTAACTAATCTAAACAGATAAGCTGCTGATAACCTCTGTCTTGTTCTTCTCTCTAACAAAGATAGACTTTTGTAACCTGAGGCCTGTACTTTGGAGCTTCACACTTATTCTTAAAAAATAAAGTACTTATCAGATACAATCTATCACCCCAAACGTATTACCGTAATTTCCGGACTATAAGGCGCTACTTTTTCCCACGCTTTGAACCTCGCGGCTTATACAATGACGCGGCTAATTTATGGATTTTTCCCGCTTTCACAAGATTCATGCCGCCAAAAAACTGAGCACAGTCACATAATGTGACGTAAATCGAGCACGCTCAAACTTGCCATCATTCTGATTACGGTAGTCATTTTGTCACCCTCATCATGGCAAAGACACAGAGAAATGCATATGATGCAGCTTTCAAGTTGAAGGCGATCGATCTGGCTGTTGGAAAAGGAAATAGAGCTGCTGCATGGGAGCTTGGCCTTAATGAGTRGATGATAAGACGTTGGAAACAGCAACTTGAGGAACTGACTCAGTGCAAAAAGACAACAAAAGCTTTCAGAGGGAAGAAAAGCAGATGGCCCGAACTAGAAAATGAGCTTGAAGACTGATTCCTGGGGGCACAACAAAGTATTTGCAGCCACTCGACATCAGTGTAAATCGTGCATTTAAGGTGGCGCTCCGTGTTCAGTGGGAGGCTTGGATGACAAGTGGGGAGAAATCCTTCACTAAAACGGGCCGCATGCGAAGAGCAACTTATGGTCAAGTCTGCCAGTGGGTCCTGACAGCGTGGAGCATTGTCAAAAAATCCACTATCATCAACGGGTTTCGAAAGGCTGGACTGCTGCGTGTTGGAGGGCAGCATGAGCTCAGCAGGGAATTTGCCTCCGGATGAAAGTGACGAGAGCGACAATGAAAACGATCCAACATCGGATGAAGCAATTCTGAGGCTATTCAACTCTGACACCGAAGGAGATGACTTCAGTGGTTTCAGTGCATAGGAGGAGGAAGATAGTGACCAATGACTTTCTTGGTAGGCTACTGTTTACTGCTATTTTTTAAATTTTTGTTACAAGCCGTGTTTCGTTAAAGCCTATTTATTTTTGTTACAAGCCGTGTTTCGTTTAAAGGCTGTGTAAAATTCATTTGTTTCAATGTACCGGGAGGCACGTGCGGCTTATTTATGTACAAAATACATATATATATATATATTTTTTTTTGCAGCTTATATTCAGGTGCGCTTAATAGTCCAGAAATTACGGTAGATCTAATCTAGTGTGATCTCAGATCTAAATAATCAGTGCTCTCGCTCTTTATACATAGGTACCTAGTGGACAGCCACTGGTTCAAACAGTGGAAGAAATATGTGGGCTTTGACAGCTGGGACAAATATCAGATGGGAGACCAGAATGTCTACCCTGGACCAGTGGACAACTCAGGGCTCCTTACAAGTGGTAAGATGCACCACACTCAGACCTCTTTGAAGCAATATTTGTCAATCTCTGGTGTGATTAGGGGAAATGGTGACATCATAACATGTTCTTTTACTCATCCCCAGTGTATCTGGATGAACCCACCACTGTTTTGCGCAGTACAGGATGTTTAGAGTGAACAAGATGTATCTTAACTAATATATCAAACTAAAGGCTGTTATACATGCAATTTCTATAGGCTAGTATGACAGAAAAAGTAGGTCTATAATTGACTCTGTAAACATCAATGAAAATAGGACAAGGGTAGCCTACCTCTGGTCTATAGAAAGCTGTCTGTTGTTTTATTGTATGAGAAACTGCCATTATGAGTAGGCTACCACCATTGAAGCAGTCCCAATTGAATGACACCATTATAACCCTTTAGTAAACCTTCTTTCACCACTAAACCTGGGTCATATTCATTATGGCAAACAAACAAAAATGAATGTCTGTTATTGGCCAGGTTTGTGTAGTCCTTCCATGTCAGTCCATTTTCTTCTGTTGGTTGCCGAACGAACATGACCCTGTTCTTTCTGTCGTGAGTAGGTGGGGATGTTCTGGCCATAAAGGAGCACCTCATTGATGAGCTGGACTACATCCTGATCCCAACAGAAGGCTGGAATAAGCTAGTGAGCTGGTATGCACTGATGGAGGGACATGAGCCCATCTCACGCAAGGTAAGGATGGGTGACATTAGTGGCTAATTATGGCTGGTGAGGTCCAATATCTTCTCTTTAAATGGTCAAATAAGTAAAATAATGTTCAGCAACTGTATGGGTGAAAGAGCTGATTGGGTACAGTGCACGTAGCGCCAGTGCCTCAGCGGTAATCAATTGAAAGAGAAGCTCAGTAAGATCACGGCCCAGGTACTTTATGTGAAGTGGTGAATAGTATGAGATAAAATAATATGGTCAGTACAAGAGGTCGACCGATTAATCGTAATGGCCGATTAATTAGGACCGATTTCAAGTTTTTATAACAATCGGAAATCACTATTTTTGGACACCGATTGGCAGATAAAAAAAATATAATAATAATAAAGTTTTTACTACACCTTTATTTAACTAGGCAAGTCAGTTAAGAACACATTCTTATTTCCAATGGCGTCCTAGGAACGGTGGGTTAACTGCCTTGTTCAGGGGCAGAACGACAGATTTTTACCTTGTCAGCTCGGGGATTCAATCTTGCAGCCTTACAGTTAACTAGTCCAACGCTCTAACCACCTGCTTTACATTGCACTCCACGAGGAGCCTGCCTGTTACGCGAATGCAGTAAGAAGCCATGGTAAGTTGCTAGCTAGCATTAAACTTATCTTATAAAAAACAATCAAACATAATCACTAGTTAACTACACATGGTTGATGATATTACTAGTTTATCTAGCGTGTCCTGCATTGCATATAATCGATGCGGTGCGCATTCGTGAAAAAGGACTGTCGTTGCTCCGTGTACCTAACCATAAACATCAATGCCTTTCTTAAAATCAATACACAGAAGTATATATTTTTAAACCTGCATATTTAGCTAAAAGAAATCCAGGTTAGCAGGCAATATTAACCAGGTGAAATTGTGTCACTTCTCTTGTGTTCATTGCACGCAGATTCAGGGTATATACAACAGTTTGGGCCGCCTGGCTCGTTGCGAACTAATTTGCCAGAATTTTACGTAATTATGACATAACATTGAAGGTTGTGCAATGTAACAGGAATATTTAGACTTATGGATGCCACCCGTTACATAAAATACGGAACGGTTCCGTATTTCACTGAAAGAATAAACGTTTTGTTTTCGAGATGATAGTTTCCGGATTCGACCATATTAATGACCTAAGGCTCGTATTTCAGTGTGTTATTATGTTATAATTAAGTCTATGATTTGATAGAGCAGTCTGACTGAGCGATGGTAGGCACCAGCAGGCTTGTAAGCATTCAGTCAAACAGCACTTTCGTGCGTTTCACCAGCAGCTCTTCGCAATGCTTCAAGCATTGCGCTACTTATGACTTCAAGACTATCAACTCCCGAGATTAGGCTGGTGTAACCAATGTGAAATGGCTAGCTAGTTAGTGGGGTGCGCGCTAATAGCGTTTCAAACGTCACTCGCTCTGAGACTTGGAATAGTTCCCCTTGCTCTGCATGGGTAACGCTGCTTCGAGGGTGGCTGTTGTCGATGTGTTCCTGGTTCGAGCCCAGGTAGGAGCGAGGAGAGGGACCGAAGCTATACTGTTACACTGGCAATACTAAAGTGCCTATAAGAACATCCAATAGTCAAAGGTATATGATATACAAATCGTATAGAGAGAAATAGTCCTATAATTCCTATAATAACTGCAACCTAAAACTTCTTACCTGGGAATATTGAAGACTCATGTTAAAAGGAACAACCAGCTTTCATATGTTCTGAGCAAGGAACTTAAACGTTAGCTTTCTTACATGGCACATATTGCACTTTTACTTTCTTCCCCAACACTTTGTTTTTGCATTATTTAAACCAAATTGAACATGTCATTATTTATTTGAGGCTAAATTGATTTTATTGATGTATTATATTACGTTAAAATAAGTGTTCATTCAGTATTGTTGTAATTGTCATTATTACAAATAAATAAATAAAAATCGGCCGATTTTAATCGGTATCAGCTTTTTTTTGGGTCCTCCAATAATCTGAACCGGTATCGGCGTTGAAAAATCATAATCGGTTGACCTCTAGTCAGTACACACTTACATTTCTATGGTTGCTGTTAGGCCTGTTTGTTGATAACCTACTTGTAGCCAAAGAGCTTATTGTGGTGTGAGGAGTAATTGAGAAGTTTCACTGTGTCAAAATCTTGGCTGTTTTCTATAGGGTTGGATTGATCAATACACTTCAACACAGGTCAGATTGGGCCGATAGTGAAAAAGGATAACTTTGATTTCTAGATCGATATTAAGGCCTACCCAGCTAGTAACTGAATCTCAAGCGTAAGTTATCTCAATGTTTAGGCTGTCTCTCTCACGGTCTTCTTCAAGAGAAACAGCTGGACTGGTCATGCGATTTTGATACAATTTAGCTACCGGTATTCCAAATATGCTAGTTATTATTTGTAGTACATGCTGTATAAGGACTTAATTGGTTTTTAAACGTAAAGTGGACCCAAGCACAGATGCTTACTGATGGAATGTTGTCCTCAGAAGATCTGTTTTTATAAAGTGTAAGTAGGCTACATTAATATTATTTAGTTGCTTTTTTATTCAGTGTGCTTTGGGTTTAACTCTTGACAACTGACTACAAGTTAAGCCAGTAGCTCACATAAAGATTTGTTCTGCTAACGTAGGGCTATTTCTAACTGCCAGCTGGGCCTACTGTACTGAGCCCAGACATGAGCTTTCTGCATCTTCAAGTCTAGCCAGTCATGGCATCATGGCTGCTGTAGTGCTTTCTTTCTCCCCCCATTGATCCTCCCCTTTTTGCCATGTATGTTGCGGGGGGTATCAAGTGGCCCTGGCCGTTTCTATTTTCAGAGATTGCTCTGGATGACTGGAACACCGCAACATGGAGCGAGCTACGAGACACAACATGCAGGAGGTTTTCTTTTCTTTCTCACTTTTGGGGGTTCTTTTACTGTGTTGCCAGACGGTTGGAATTGATTTTCCGGGTTCTCCTCTTGCTGTTCCACTCAGGTTCTCTGTGTTGAGGCTATCACCTGGGGAGTGATTCTAGTGTCCTTGTTTTTTGAAATGGAGGAATGCTGGCTGAGGTCAAACTGAGAGAGCGTCAGAGGCTTTTTAAGAGTGAAGGGAGCGATGGCCTAGCCTAAGCAGAAAGGAGTGAGCAGGGTAGATCTGGTCTCGTTGGTTCTTCGCCTTGCTGTTTTAGAACTTTGTAACAGTTCTGTTCTGTCAGTTTGTTTCCTGTGAGACTTGCATATTGCCTTTTATCTCTGCATTATGTGGAACACATGGCTGGGCATTCATTTTATAAGGAGGGCGGTGGGTCGTGTCTGGTAGTGGGTGAAGCTGACCCATGCCATTGCCTGGGGCTAGGCCCACACCCTACGGTGTGGTGTAGGGTCAGCTACCAGCGGAGAGGCTGTGTGAAATGAATAGGAATGGACCCTTCAGCTGTCTCTACGCTCTGGGGCTATATTAAGAGGCTCTGTGACTCGCTCCTATCAAGGGAGTTAAAGTGTAGCTTTTAGTTTATACACTAACAATGCTTTCAGTGTATAGATAGGCCTATTAACTGGATAGCCAAATTCTTAGTTTGTTTCTGTTTTGTTGTTGATTTGTCCCAAATAATGAGCTTGACTAATCTAATGCCAAGTTTTCTTTATTTCTTCTTTCCTTGGTGTTGGTGAATGCTTCTCTGTTCAATGTTGAAGAGTTTTAGCAAGTTGTAAGCAATCAGCAATGCAAATCTTGCCCGTGTTGGAACAATGTCATGAGTTAAATTTTTTATTTATTTTATTTTATTTAACCTTTATTTAACCAGGTAGGCAAATTGAGAACACGTTCTCATTTACAATTGCGACCTGGCCAAGATAAAGCAAAGCAGTTCGACACATACAACAACACATAGTTACACATGGAGTAAAACAAACATATAGTCAATAATACAGTGGGGAAAAAAATAAGTCTATATACAATGTGAGCAAGTGAGGTGAGATAAGGGAGGTGAAGGCAAACAAATATATGTATAAATAAATAAAAATATAAAAGGCCATGGAGGCGAAGTGAGTACAACACAGCAAGTAAAATAAAAACTAAAAAAAACACTGGAATGGTTGGTTTGCAGTGGAAGAAAGTGCAAAGTAGAGACAGAAATAATGGGGTGCAAAGGAGCAAAATAAATTAATAAATAAATACAGTAGGTAAAGAGGTAGTTGTTTGGGCTAAATTGTAGATTGTTAATCATTCATATGCCATGTACAGCAAATGTTTGAACAAAATGTAACTGAGTGATGCCTTTTTTCTTCTCATGCCATCTGTCATGTAAGACAACTTTAACATTGTCAAGTGTTTCATTTGCGAAACAAACATTTTGTTAATATTTTATTTCTTGTACCATCTGCCATGATATAAGACACTATCAAAATATTTCGACAGGTGGTAGAACAGGGTATGTTTGTGAAGCACTGCAAGGTGGAGGTGTACCTCACAGAACTGAAGCTGTGTGAAGACGGCAACATAGACAACGTGGTCACCAGACGCTTCAGCAAAGCAGACACGATAGGTAGGCAGACACTTATCTTCTCCCTGACAGAATGAATGGAGCAGATTATATCTTTATTTGAAGAAACTCTGGTCTCTTCCTCATGGATAATTTCCACCCGTTTTCTACCTGCCATTATAATGTAACAGTATGCCCTTTAGCCTACGTGTTTATCTATAGCGACTTATAGTCATGTGTGCACGTATGGGTATGCCTAGTCCTGTGAATAGAACCCATGCTCTACCAACTGAGCTATAGAGTACCATTATATTGGTATAACCATTATATTCATTGTATAGTCAACCTGACAAAAGTAGCAACTCGCTTCTTCTCCCAGCCAGAGAATGAATGAATAGATCATTCCCATCCATTAGACACCAGTCATAGTGATTGTACAAGAGCACTTCACTTCTACATGACAGAGAATTAATGAGTAATATATTTGATTTGAAATGCACAGAAGCTCTGCTTTTTTCCTCTTCTGCTCAATTCCACGAATGTTTAACCTGACATTAGGATTGTATATTTATAACCTGATGTGTTCTGTATTTCTTAATTTGACTTGTTGATTGTATACTTTGGTTCACTGTGCCCCATTGCTCTTACTTATTTCACTGATAATACTAACATTTTTTGTTCAATTTATGCAAATCGGATGCATTGCCAAGCCTTTTAATGGTCAACTTAAACAGTGAAATCACAGGGGAAGGTCACTGATAACTCTGTTCTGTGTTTGTCAACTTCTTATGTAAACTGACTTTGCTTTTGGCTACTACAAAATGATGCGCTCCCACAAGAACAGCCAAAACTCTACTCTCTGAAGTGCACACACAAGTAATCAACAATTACATGAGCAGGGAGTGTTACTGTAAAGTAGTTCATTAATCTGCTGCCTATTTATCAGAGCATGAGATTTATACACAATTATTCTCTGCCCTAAGTATGCAGGTGCATGAGTGTAGTTTTGTCAGTTTGTCACCTACACTGAGAATACCTGTTCTTTCCATGACAGACTGACCAGGTGAATCCAAATGAAAGCTATCATCCCTTATTGATGTTAACTGTTAAATCCACTTCAATCAGAGTAGATAAAGGGGAGGAGACCGGTTACAGAATAATTTTTAAACCTCGAGACAATTGAGACATTGATTGTGTATGTATGCCATTCACAGGGTGAATGGGCAAGACAAAAGATTCAAGTGCCTTTGAACGGGATATGGTAGTAGGTGCCAGGTGCACCGGTTTGTCTCAAATTCAGCAGCGTTCCTTTCACAACAGTTTCCTACGTGTATCAAGAATGGTCAACCACCCAAAGGACACCCAGCCAACTTGACACAACTGTAGGAGGCAATGGTGTCAACATGGGGCAGCATGTAAAACACTTTCGACACCTTGTAGATTCCATGCCCTGACAAATTGAGTCTGTTCTGAGGGCAAAAAGGGGGTGCAACTCAATATTATGGTGTTCATAATTTTTTTAAATAATCAATATGTGTAATGTTGCTTATTTGTTACCTTTGTCATATAACCTCCTGTGATGCAGACACCATTGAGAAGGAGATGCGTAAACTGTTCAGTATCCCAGACGAGAAAGAGATCAGGTTGTGGAACAAGTACATGAGCAACACGTTCGAGCCTCTGAACAAACCGGACCGCACTATACAGGATGCAGGACTCTACCAAGGACAGGTATGAAATAACCCTTGGATACCAGGCTATTTATACCTTAATGTCTCTATTTCCTGTCATCGCAGCAGTTATATAGGGTCTAGATTAATCCAGACCATGCAAACTGACAAGGAAATTCTCTATGCTCTTGTTTACGAGGAATGGCGCCGGAGGGAATGGCTGCTGTTTTACGGGCTGCTAACCAATTGTGCTAGTTTTTTAGTTTATTTTTTACTTTAGTATATTTCTTAATTCTATTTTCTTAACTGCGTTTAAGTAAGTAAGCATTTCACGCTAAGGTCAACACCTGTTGTATTCGGCGTATGTGACAAAATTAGATTTCATTATAGTCTAAGTAGGTTCTGGAGTTTTTCCTGGTCAGGTGAGTTCACATGCTTGGTGAAAATTCAAGGACCGTAATAATAGTATACGTCAGTCTTCAGATGTGAAGCCTAGTATTAATTGTCACTTGTTTGTCTGTTTAACAAGCTCAAATTTCAGCTTCATGGTTTTGTACATACTGAACAAAAATATCAACGTAACAATTTAAATTATTTTACTGAGTTACTGTTCATATGAGGAAATCCGTCAATTTTGAAAAATACATTTGTGCCTAATCTATGGATTTCACATGACTGGGAATACAGCTATGCATATTTTGGTCACAGATACCTTCAAAGAAATGGGCCTCAGGATCTCATCACGGTACTTCTGTGCATTCAAATTGCCTTCATTGAAATGCAGTTGTTCATTGTCCATAATGTATTTCGCTTTATCAGCTCTGGTTAATAAAGTAGCATGAAATGACTTTTCTGCTGCTTCCTTCAGCTCGAACCTGGCCTGGATCCCACCAGGTCAATACGGAATGGGTCTAGTTGTCCTCGGGTTCGTTCGGAACAGGTCTCTCTCTCTTAAAAAATATATATTTATCCATATCGGGTACGGGTGGGAAAGCCCCAGGTCCATTTTGGAATGTGAAGACCTCTACCACACACTCCTAGCCTCGCCCCCTGTCACTCAAGCAGCACAGTTCTTCCTCCTCGCTGGTAGATTCACTAAGTTTGCATGCTGTTCTATTAGATCAAATTCAGTCAACAGATTGTTCTTGTTTGGAACAATGTTGAATTTCACTTTGCTTCTAAACATCAAATCATTTTATTTATATGATTCCAACAGTTCACCCAAGTCTTTGATCTGTATCGTGAGTGCAATCGCAATATTTGGTAAAACAAAAAGGCTATTAGATTGTTTTGCCCATAGTGTGCAGGCCTGCTAGAAGTAGATGCCGTTAACAGATTGGGAAATATAGCACTGAGAGTAGATGCAGTTGTACAAAATATTTGGAAATACTAAAAGACAAGTGTTTCCATAGTACTCTTATGTGTGTTGCTGTAGATACATTTATGGGACCGTAGGCCAATCTGACGAAGGAAGTTGGTTAACATAGTGGCGTATGTATTATGTTGCCATATATTTATGTCTATTATGTTTCTATTTCTGATGTCCATGCAGGTCCTGGTAATAGAGCAGAGGAACGAGGATGGATTGTGGCCTAGAGGTTCTTCTGCACCAAAGTGAGTGTGTCTGGTTGGGTCCATAACCTTGGGTTATGTGAGTGAGGAGCTAGACTTCCGATTTAGATATGACTCTCACTTGGGATGGAAAGACATTGGTTCTGCTGAGGCAGAGCTTTCTCTATCCTGGTCTGTTCTGCTAAGTTTGTTGTATACATTTTATGTTCAACCTAGCAGACCCTTACGATTATTTGAGCTACTATTTTACTACCGTCTTTCGTCTTTGAATTTCAACTCCCTATCATATATTTGCCTCTATCCTATTTGCTTGGCTTTAGTTGCTGACATCTCTTTAACCCAGGGGTTTTCAAACGTTTCTTTCCCAGGCAAACCGGCGACATAGGAACCCCCATAATATGTTAGCATAAAAAATAACAATGTCTTGTCTCATCAGGTGAATGATAATGGCTGGTAGAAGTAATCAACTGTTTAAACTGAAAAAATTCAGTAAACAGTTTTACTTTGACCTCCCCACATCATTGTCTGGGTTTACCCTTCCTCTTCCAGTCTATTAGCTAGAAGGGTATCTTGGCACCGTAGAGAAAATGTTGCTGTTCAAAGCATGTTTTCTGCAATTCTACAGATTTTTCCATTTTAGGTGTGAATTTAGCAGTTAATAAAATTTCCAGCTATTCTATGTAGTTTGGCATGGAGCTGAGACAATTTTGCCATTTTTAAAACACATTTGCAATTCTATGCATTTTGCCATGGCTAAGGCTTTGTTCCTCTGCTCAAAGATTATAACAAAATAAATGGGCATGTGCCCTGAATGCCTGGTTTTCTGAATTTTCGATCTCCCTGACAGTCCAGCTTTTATTTGATTGTTAGTTCTCAAAGTTGGTATTATTTAAAAATACATATAGTTCAAAATCTTTTCTGCATGATTTTTATCTGGTTTTGGATGATTAAAATTGACACACTGTTTCTCAATCCCTAAACCTACCACTTAGATGGCCTCCCTAAGAATAATCCTATACAGAACAACCCTTGTGATTAGCTCCAATTATTATAATTTCCTCCATTTTGTTAAAGGGATAGTTTGAGATTTTGGCAATGATCCCTTTATCTACTTCCCCAGAATTGGAGGAACAGCTAGCATGCTAACTGTTCCTGTAGACTTCGTCATTGAGCTAACGCTAGTTAGCATTGGCTCGTGAAACTTCCTTTAACATCTGGTGAAATTGCAGAGCGCCAAATTCAAAATACAGAAATAGTCAAATTAAACATTAATAAAAATAGAAGTGTTGAACATCGGCTTAAAGATGAACTTCTTGTTAATCTAGCCGCTGTGTCAGATTTCAAAAAGGCTTTACGGCGAAAGCATACCATGCGGTTATCTGAGGACAGTGCCCCGCTTACAAAAGCATACAAACATTTTACATCCAAGCAAAGGAATTACAAAAGTCAGAAATAGCAATAAAATGAATCACTTACCTATGATCTTCATATGTTTGCAGTCACAAGAGTCCATGTTACACAAATGTTTATTTTGTTCTATAAAGTCCCTCTTTATGTCCCAAAAACTCAGTTTTGTTGGCGCGTTTTGTTCAGTAATCCACTGGCTCAAAGGCGGTCACGACATGCAGACGAATACATCCTAATATTTCGACAAATTTGACCGGTACTATGTCAAACGATGTTTCTATTTAATCCTCAGGTTGTCTATTGTCTAAATAATCGATAATATTTCAACCGGACAATAGCGTCTTCAATAGCGCACCCTCCGTTCTTTTTCCTTTCTATCGGTCACGCGTGCAAAGGAGCTCTGCTTCATTCTGCATGCCACTTACAAAATTGTCTCATTCTTCCTCGTTTTTCAGAATACAAGCCCGAAACAATGTCTAAAGACTGCTGACATCTAGTGGAAGCCATAGGAACTGCAATTTGGTTCTTATCCAAATACATACTGTATAGGCATTCAATAGAAAAGTACCCACATAAAAAATATCCCACTTCCTGGATGGATTTCCCTCAGGTTTTCGCCTGCCGTATCAGTTCTGTTATACTCACAGACATTATTTTAACAGTTTTGGAAACTTTAGTATTTTCTATCCAATACTGCCATGCATATGCATATCCTAGCTTCTGGGCCTGAGCAGTTTACATTGGGCACCTCATTCATTCAAAATACTGCCCCCTACCCAAGAGATGTTAACTAACTTCATACTGGACGCAGAGACATAGAAATGGTATCCACGATGGTATTCTGTTGCAGCTTGCGATATTCAGAAATATCGCAGACCCCCTGCAGTACCTGGAACCCAGTTTGAAAACCCCTGGTTTGACCTATTTCCATTTTTCAATTAACGACCACCTCTCAAAAGCCTCTTTGAGAGCCATTATCCTTTCTCTCTAATTTATGATATTCCTTATCTTTTGAAGGTCATCTGGTGCTTCCAATCTGTCTGCTTTGCCAAAGATCTCCCCTTCATCTCTGACAAACAATCATAACAGCAGGAAGTAAGGACTAGTGAGCATAGAGAGGGTTGTTTTATTGACTGACGGCTGTGGCACATAGGGCCATAGAGGGACGCTACGGAGTTCCGTAAACTCTGAAGACTGAGTTTTGAACATCAGCCATCTTGGCTCCAAAGGTTCTATCTAGGCAAAGAGTGCAAATTAGAATGTTATTGATTTTAATGGAATGTTTGGTGCCAATATGGAGGCTAGTTTGTGGAACTCTGTACATCTCTGGGTTTAGGCTTGAGGTGGTTATGCGGTGATTTGCAGTTGCCTGCATGTTTTATGGTTTTCATCTGTCGTTTCACTTTTCACAGCAGTGTTCTCCATCATAGGACTGAGAGCTTCTGCGTATTAAACAGTGTTTGAATGTCATCTCAGATTAATTCATATTCTATTGATGGAATTATGAGTTGATAAAATGTTAACTCTCTTAACTAACAATTTTCAAGGAGAGTCATTTTGTGTAGGTGGTTCGTGAGAATCAAAAGTTGCTGTGAAACTTTTGCAACCCATAAACTCTTGAGACCTAGGTTGTTCACCACTGGTGTGGATTGTTGTCCCTGTCCAGTAGTTGAACTATAGCCTAGTAGTAGAGGAATGTCTTATTTTCCACTGTAGTTGTGAAGCATTGCATGCTGGAGTGGGTGTAATATCAGTGTCACTGTCAACACTGTAGGTTATTCTCACTGAAGGCTTGTGTGGGGATATAGGCTACCTGCAATTTTCTTTTACCCAGCGTCTGAGTGAGAAATAAGGGCACACTTCTGAGAGATTAATGTAAACTTGGCAAAAAAAGAAATGTCCCTTTTTCAGGACCCTGTCTTTAAAAGATAATTTGTTAAAATCCAAGAAACTTCACAGATCTTCATTGTAAAGGGTTTAAACACTGTTTTCCATGCTTGTTCAATTACCCATATACAATTAATGAACATGCACCTGTGGAACTGTCGTTAAGACACTAACAGCTTATAGACGGTAGGCAATTAAGGTCACAGTTATGAAAACTTAGGACACTAAAGAGTCCTTTCTACTGACTCTGAAAAACACCAAAAGAAAGATGCCCAGGGTCCTTGCTCATCTGTGTGAACGTGCCTTAGACATGCTGCAAGGCGGCATGAGGACTGCAGATGTGGCCAGGGCAATAAATTGCAATGTCCGTACTGTGAGACGCCTAACACAGCGCTACAGGGAGCTGATCGTTCTACGGACAGCTGATCGTCCTCGCAGTGGCAGACCACATGTAACAACACCTGCACAGGATCGGTACATCCAAACATCACACCTGCGGGACAGGTACAGGATGGCAACAACAACTGCCCGAGTTACACCAGGAACGCACAATCCCTCCATCAGTGTTCAGACTGTCCGCAATAGGCTGAGAGAGGCTGGACTGAGGGCTTGTAGACCTGTTGTAAGGCAGGTCTTCACCAGACATCACTGGCAATAACGTTGCCTTTGGGCACAATCCCACCGTCGCTGGACAGGACTAGCAAAAAATGCTCTTCATTGACGAGTCGCGGTTTTGTCTCACCAGGGGTGATGGTTGGATTCGTGTTTATCTTCGAAGGAATGAGCGTTACACCGAGGCCTGTACTCTGGAGCAGGATCAAGGTGGAGGGTCCGTCATGGTCTGAGGTGGTGTGTCACAGCATCATCGGACTGAACTTGTTGTCATTGCAGGCAATCTCAAAGCTGTGCGTTACAGGGAAGACATCCTCATCCCTCATGTGGTACCCTTCCTGCAGGCTCATCCTGACATGACCCTCCAGCATGACAGTGCCACCAGCCATACTAATCGTTCTGTGCGTGATTTCCTGCAAGACAGGAATGTCAGCGTTCTGCCATGGCCAGCCAAGAGCCCGGATCTCAATCCCATCGACCCATTGAGCACGTCTGGGACCTGTTGGATCGAAGGGTGAGGGCTAGGGCCATTCCCCCCAAAAATGTCCAGGAATTTGCAGGTGCCCTGGTGGAAGAGTGAGGCAAAATCTGGTGCAGTTCATGAGGAGATGCACTGCAGTACTTAATGCAGCTGGTGGCCACACCAGATACTGGCTTAATTTTGATTTTGACCCCCCCCCCCCCCCCTTTGTTCAGGGACACATTGTTTAATTTCTGTTAGTCACATGTCTGTGGAACTTGTTCAGTTTGTCTGTTGAATCTTATGTTCATACAAATATTTACACGTTAAGTTTGCTGAAAATATACACAGTTGACAGTGAGAGGACGTTTCTTTTTTTGCTGAGTTTATGTAGCACACTTACGGTCTGAGCACATCACTGTTTTCACCATTGCACACTGTAATGGTAGATTTATTTCCATATTGTGTTCTTGTATCTGTGGAATCCATCGATGTGGGAATAGTCTCTCCCTACAAGCATTTTGCTACACCTGCGATAACATCTGCTAAAAACGTGTATGTGACATACAATTTTATTTGAGATCCCCTTCCTGTCAACCACTGTACATTGCCAGCTTGGTCCGCTCTGGCATTGAATAATGGATAGGATGCTATTTTAATCTTGAATGTTTCAAACCAGGATCAAGTACGCAAGGATGGATCTCTGTCTTTGACTGTTTGATTGTAGATGGTGTGGGACAAGATTAGGGTTGCACATTTTGGGGAATATTCAGAGGTGGTAACTTTCTGTGTGAATTAATGGAAATGTATGCAAATGAATATTAATACCATTGTTTTTTGCATTGGATATATTTACCATATCACATGGAGACAAAAACAAACCTTTTACCTTATCATAAGTAGACATAATTGCAAATGATTAAATCATTCCAATAGAAATAAACAATTTAGTTACGAATTAAAGTTTAACTTAATTAGTTTACTTTTGACATGGGATGATTTCACTGAACAAAATGATCCATCGTATCTCCCAAGAATGTTTTCAACATACTTCTGTAAAATGATAACCAAAGCTTTAATTTATAGACTGTCTTCCTCTCAGGCTTCCATGTCTTCTCCCTGGACCTCCTCAATGTCCACCTGTTGAACATCAGACTCTGAGGCCTCAACTTCACTGTCACTTTCCAAGCTTGTTGAGGATGGCTCGTTGTCAGGCTCAAAAAGCCTAAAATTGGCCCGGATGCCCACCAATTTTTCAACCCTTGTATTGGTAAGCCTGTTGCGTGCTTTGGTGTGTGTTCCCAAACAAGGACCAGTTGTACTCTGAGGCGTCTGATGTTGGTGGGATTTGGAGGATGGAGGCAACAGGGGAAAGAGCCTCAGATCCACAAAGTTCCTTCCACCAGGTGGTTGATGAGATGTTGGCACAACTGCCATGTTGCATCTCCATCCCCAACACCCTTGCTTGGAAGTGTATTTCGCCAGACTGCCAAGAACCTTGCCCTCATCCAGGCCAAGGCGGCAAGACACGGTAGTGATGACACTATAGGCCTTGTTGATCTCTGCACCAGACAGGATGCTCTTGCCAGTCTACTTGGTGTCCAACATGTACGCTGAGGCGTGTATGGGCTTCAGGCAGATGTCTTCACACTTTTTGATGTATTTCAGAACTGCAGTTTCCTCTGCTTGGAGCAACAGTGAAGTGGGCAGGGCAGTACGGATTTCTTCTGACAGTATGGCATTGTCTCCCTCAATCCGTGCAATTGCTATAGGTTTCAGGCTGCTTACCACTCTCTCCCAAAATACATCATCCAGGAGGATCCTCTTGATGGGGCTGTCCATATTGGCCATTTCTTGGAGAGACTCCTTCCCCTCCAGGAGACTGTCAAACATGATGACAACACCACCCCAGCGGGTGTTGCTGGGCAGCTTCAATGTGGTGCTCTTATTCTTCTCACTTTGCTTGGTGAGGTAGATTGCTGATGTAACCTGATGACCCTTCACATACCTAACCATTTCCTTGGCTCTCTTGTAGTGTCTCCATTGTTTTCAGTGCCATGATGTCCTTGAGGAGCAGATTCAATGCACGAGCAGCACAGCCAATGGGTGTGATGTGAGGGTAGGACTCCTCCACTTTAGACCAAGCAGCCATCATGTTCGCAGCATTGTCTGTCACCAGTGCAAGTACCTTCTGTGGTCCAAGGTCATTGATGACTGCCTTCAGCTCAATTGCAATGTAGAGACCGGTGTGTCTGTTGTCCCTTGTGTCTGTGCTCTTGTAGAATACTGGTTGAGTGCTGGAGATGTAGTTAATTATTACTTGCCCACAAACATTCGACCACCCATCAGAGATGACTGCAATACAGTCTGTTCTCTATGATTTGCTTGACCTTCTGTTGAACTCTGCATCCAGCAAATGAGTATATAAAGCATGTCTGGTTGGAGGGGTGTATGCTGGGCGAAGAACATTCAGAAATCTCTTCCAATACACATTGCCTGTGAGCATCAGAGGTGAACCAGTTGCATGCTCGAGCAAGGCATTCATCGGTAATTCTCTGACAATGTTCCTCCATTGAGTCAAAAACACTTCTGATTCCAGGAGGACAATGAGCTGTTGCTATCGATAAGGTGTCTGATTGATCATTTTCACCTCGAATAGAAGTCGACTTTTGTCAGAGGTTGCTTGTTGTGAGCACTGAGGGAACTTTATACACTTGGCCAGATGAGTCTGCATCTTTTTTGCATTCTTCACATATGATTTGGCACACTATCTGCAAATCTACACAGCTTTTCCTTCTACATTAGCTGCAGTGAAATGTCTCCACACATTAGATAGTTCCCGTGGCATTTTCCGATAAACATAAAAAACAACAAATACAATTCCATGTACAGATAAATAGTTAAGCAGTTAGATTAAACAACTCTTACTTTGTAAGATAAATGTTTTAAAATTAAACATGTATGGAAACAGGTGAAAAACCTACATGGTAGCGAAAATTAACTAACAAATTCTTAACAAGTTAGAAATTATTTAAACACACTTTGCTGTAGGCTACTATTTAGTAGTTAACAAAAAATAATGTATGTCATGTAAAATATATTCACCACGCCCAGTATTTTTAAATCAAGTATTACCAGAAAGCATGTAGTCCTTGGCTCAGACAGTGTAGTAGTGTGGGCTCAATAGCTTCTCATTAGTGCAAGATCTTGAGAATCAGCTGACCATGTGATGGAAGAATGCACTGTGTATGCAGAGGGTTGCAATTCCATTGAATTTGCGATAGTTTAACCAAAATATGCCATGACCTAGAATTTACTTATGTGTATCCCACAAAAAAAAGGTTCACTGTTATAAGATAACTTTGAATTTAAGCAAAATTCCCAGGCTTAATTTTCCGACCCTTTGCAACCCTAGACAAGATGCATTTGTTCTGAGCCACTGTCCCTAGACTGTGCAGTGACAGTCCTCTCACATTTTTCTCTGCTCTCTCACTTCTTCCCCTCTCTCTGAGCTCATTGTGCTGCATATTCTGCAGTCCCTGTGTGACCTTCAGAATGCATTTCATCTGCTCCCCTTTCCCTCTCCACCTCCACACCCTCTCTCTTGCCTGGCTGCGACACAGATGCTAACTTCATTATTCTCATCACATCCTCCTCCAGCTATACTCACGCTACAGTAGATTCTTAAGGAGACCAAGCTATATGAATACCTAATTGCATATAAAGTAGCTGTCTATTTGGACAAGATGCATTCTGCAGCCTCAGCAGGAATTCTCTGCTGTCAGGCCCCCTCTGTCACCCCCTCTGCTATTTTCCTTCCTTTCTCTTGAGCTCTCCATCTCTTTCTTGCCTGTACATCCCCTTTCTTTCCTTTACCCATCTGTCTCTCTCCTGTACCCCTTCCTCTCACCCTACATCTCTTTCTCCTGTACCACTCTCTGTACTACCTCTATTTTGCCTCTCCTTTGCTCTTGTCTCCCCTTTCCCGCTTTCTCTCTGTCTGTGTACCTCTACTTCCTGAATCATATTCTTGCGCATCGTTGTAGCTTAGGGAGCTGCTGCTATAAATAGGCTATCCTGTGGTAGCAGCAGTGCAGAGCACACGTCAGGGCAGGAGCAGTGTGATGCTAGGGGACAGGGCAGGGGATGGCACTGTCACTCAGCAGGACCTGGAGAGAGTGAGGAGAGACACTGCATAACTTCAACTGTGACTGAGGGAAGAGGCTTCTCGTTAGCTATGTTTGACTGTGTTGCGCTCGGAATGGGATGGGCCTTGCTTACTGTTCCCTCTGCTGCATATCTGAACTGGGACTGAGCTCTGGGACCAAGGCCTGGGCAAGGAGTGAGCTGAGCTACAACTGGGCTAGACCTGAACTCTAGTTAAAGCGTTTGAGGTGAGATGCTGCTGGTGGTGGCTGAAACCTATATGGATTTTGAACGACAAGATGGTTGTTGAAAGCCTGGGCAGAGGCTAAGTTAAGGCAATGGCAAATATTTGTGGAGCAGTAACTGTATGAGCTGTCTTACCGTAGTGAGCTAGGTTACAGGCCAAATCAATCTACTTCCTTAGCTCTATGGCAGACTGTTGGTGATCACGCTAAATTCTGGAAAACCGATAATTCACTGAAGCCGGGTAATTCCTCTACTTCCCTGCCTAAGCAGTTTTCTGCATCATTACTGAAAGTTACGACTTATGATGCTTTTAATCAGCATTTAACTCCGCTGGTTTCCTATTTGAAAAATGTTTATCTTACTGGTTTTGGCCAGTCAGTTGACTCGATGGATAATCACTCACCCTTATGTGACTTGGTAAATGGTAGGTTTTTATTTTTGGCAACTCACAGAAACCGATGTTATTGCTGCCTTATTAGCAATTGACACCATGAAGTCCATTAGCAGCTGACAATTTGGACCCGTCTTTGCTTAAGTATGCAGCGCCTCTCATTGCTGGGACTGTAACACAAATGTTTTAATATATATTCCAAAAGTGTGGAAAGCAGCTTTGCTACCACTTCATAAGGGTGGGGATAGTAGTGATCTTGATAATTATCAACCCATTTCCAGGCTCCCCTGTCTTTCAAAAATTCTAGGATCATTGGTCCACAAACGGCTGTTATTTTCTGTAAATTGTTTTCTTAATATTAATCAATCGGATTCAGACCTAAACATAGCACCACTATGGCTACCATGCTGTTTGTAAATTATATTGCAAATGCCTTAAAGAATTGTTGCCATGTCTGTTGAATAAGCTGTCCTCGATAGGGTTGGGTACTGATGCTTGCCGATGGTTTCATAATTATCTCAATGACAACTCAGGCCAACAAGGTAGATGGGATCAAATCGGAGTTCCTTGACTTACATAAAGGATGTTTTACAATCTACAGTGTATATAAATATAATTGGTAATGCTTAAAAAATATATACATTTATTTAGATGCAGATAGTCTGCAATATTAAAGCTGATCACTGAGTTCTATCAATTGAGTGTTTGCATAATTTCCAATCGCCCATATTTTATAAAAATATATTTTCCTTCATTATTGTCCCCTAACCCCCACCCCTCCCCTAATTGGCGTAAACTAATGGACAACAATACTTCTACTTCCAATATATACATTGGTTATTCATTTAAAAGTTACGAGCTTATGCCGCGACCGTTAGTGGTAGATGTGGTTGGATTCTGTCATTGCACTACACTATAACAAGGGGGATTTAGAACACTGATCGATCGGTAGTCTAAACTGGCATTTTAATGGAGGTGTTTTCAGTCAGTCTCTCCTCTGGCACGAGTCCTCCATCAGACAACAAAAAAAAAATGTCAGTGGTCCTGGAGTTAAGAGAGAACAAAAAATATGCACGGTGGGCTTCTGGTTTCTCTCCCTCTAAAATCATGGGGTAAAAGTAAGGAACTTGTCTGTAGGCCCTGCATTAAAGACCAAAATTGGTTGAAGAAAATGAAATAAATTGCAAAATAGTTGGGAATAGATTTTCGATGTACCAATTCCATGATTTATAAATTGACACGCAATTTTTCAGTTTATTATAACCTACTGCAGGCTTAAAACCTATGGGTTTAACCTTTTGAATTAATGATTTTTATTGAAGATAGAAGCCGTCTCTTAATGATTTCCGAGAGCTGATCTGTTATCCAACGATTTAAATATCATTAACCCTGCTTTATATAGAATCCCCTTAGATGTTCTGTGTTTTTATTTACAGTAGTGATGGACAGTTGGATGTTTTGTTTTTCACAAGCGTAGCGGGCTGTGAATTCTGCAAACAACGTTTCCAGGATTCTCAATATCTAAGGGGCATTTTTCGTTAGGTATTTTCACAGACCATATTTGCCCATCATGCAAACAATATAAGCAGGACGATAGACTCTTCATAGCCCGGCGACTGTCGGTGTGAACCCCCCCGAACTTGCAATGTTTTCGATGCTTGAGTACTCAAAACCTCATGCAACTGCGAAGTGTTGGTTAAAGTATACTGTACAGTATCTGTTCAACATCTTTATGCTGTTAATAAAATAATGAGGGAAAAAAAATACTTTCAAAATGCAGATGTTTATTTCAACTACATTTTAGTTGCACTTCCCCCCCCAGCTCCACAAACTTTGCTGAGATGATCAATGTACACTGCTCAAAAAAATAAAGGGAACACTTAAACAACACAATGTAACTCCAAGTCAATCACACTTCTGTGAAATCAAACTGTCCACTTAGGAAGCAACACTGATTGACAATACATTTCACATGCTGTTGTGCAAATGGAATAGACAACAGGTGGAAATTATAGGCAATTAGCAAGACACTAAGGAGTGGTTCTGCAGGTGGTGACCACAGACCACTTCTCAGTTCCTATGCTTCCTGGCTGATGTTTTGGTCACTTTTGAATGCTGGCGGTGCTTTCACTCTAGTGTAGCATGAGACGGAGTCTACAACCCACACAAGTGGCTCAGGTAGTGCAGCTCATCCAGGATGGCACATCAATGCGAGCTGTGGCAAGAAGGTTTGCTGTGTCTGTCAGCGTAGTGTCCAGAGCATGGAGGCGCTACCAGGAGACAGGCCAGTACATCAGGAACGTGGAGGAGGCCGTAGGAGGGCACAACCCAGCAGCAGGATCGCTACCTCCGCCTTTGTGCAAGGAGGAGCAGGAGGAGCACTACCAGAGCCCTGAAAATGACCTCCAGCAGGCCACAAATGTGCATGTGTCTGCTCAAACAGTCAGAAACAGACTCCATGAGGGTGGTATGAGGGCCCGACGTCCACAGGTGGGGTTGTGCTTACAGCCCAACACGTGCAGGACGTTTGGAATTTGCCAAGAAACACCAAGATTGGCAATTCGCCACTAGCGCCCTGTGCTCTTCACAGATGAAAGCAGGTTCACACTGAGCACATGTGACAGTCTGGAGACGACGTGGAGAACGTTCTGCTGCCTGCAACCGCGTGGCCGCCGCACTAAACCTGGTGGTCCAGCGCGCACGACCCACGTGGATTTCCAGGTCTCCGGCAGCCTCTGGAACTGCTGATCTGCGGCCAACAAGGCAGAGTTCATCTCAGCCTATGCTTCCTCCAGTCCCTCGACTTCTTGGCACTGACGGAAACATGGATTACCACAGATAACACTGCTACTCCTACTGCTCTCTCCTCGTCTGCCCACGTGTTCTCCGCACACCCCGAGAGCTTCTGGTCAGCGGGGTGGTGGCACTGGATCCTCATCTCTCCCAAGTGGACATTCTCTCTCTCTCCCTGACCCATCTGTCTATCGCCTCCTTTGAATTCCATGCTGTCACAGTTACCAGCCCTTTCAAGCTTAACATCCTTATCATTTATCACCCCCCAGGTTCCCTTGGAGAGTTCATCATGAGCTTGACGCTTATAAGTTCCTTTCCTGAGGATGGCTCACCTCTCACAGTTCTGGGTGACTTTAACCTCCCCACGTCTACCTTTGACTCATTCCTCTCTGCCTCCTTCTTTCCACTCCTCTCCTCTTTTGACCTCACCCTCTCACCTTCCCCCCCTACTCACAAGGCAGGCAATACGCTTGACCTCATCTTTACTAGATGCTGTTCTTCCACTAATCTCATTGCAACTCCCCTCCAAGTCTCCGACCACTACCTTGTATCCTTTTCCCTCTCGCTCTCATCCAACACTTCCCACACTGCCCCTACTCGGATGGTATCGCGCCGTCCCAACCTTCGCTCTCTCTCCCCCGCTACTCTCTCCTCTTCCATCCTATCATTCTTCCCTCTGCTCAAACCTTCTCCAACCTATCTCCTGATTCTGCCTCCTCAACCCTCCCCTCCTCCCTTTCTGCATCCTTTAACTCTCTATGTCCCTATCCTCCAGGCCGGCTCGGTCCTCCCCTCCTGCTCCGTGGCTCGACGACTCATTGCGAGCTCACAGAACAGGGCTCCGGGCAGCCGAGCGGAAATGGAGGAAAACTCGCTCCCTGCGGACCTGGCATCCTTTCACTCCCTCCTCTCTACATTCTCCTCTTCTGTCTGTGCTGCTAAAGCACATTTCTACCACTCTAAATTCCAAGCATCTGCCTCTAACCCTAGGAAGCTCTTTGCCACCTTCTCCTCCCTCCTGAATCCCTCCCTCCCCACCCCCTCCTCCCTCTCTGCAGATGACTCGTCAACCATTTTGAAAAGAAGGTCGACGACATCCGATCCTCGTTTGCTAAGTCAAACGACACCGCTGGTTCTGCTCACACTGCCCTACCCTGTGCTTTGACCCCTTTCTCCCTCTCTCTCCAGATGAAATCTCGCGTTTTGTGACGGCCGGCCGCCCAACAACCTGCCCGCTTGACCCTATCCCCTCTCTCTTCTCCAGGCCATTTCCGGAGACCTTCTCCCTTACCTCACCTCGCTCATCAACTCATCCTTGACCGCTGGCTACGTCCCTTCCGCCTTCAAGAGAGCGAGAGTTGCACCCCTGCTGAAAAAACCTACACTCGACCCTCCGATGTCAACAACTACAGACCAGTATCCCTTCTTTCTTTTCTCTCCAAAACTCTTGAACGTCCGTCCTGGCCAGCTCTCCTGCTATCTCTCTCAGAATGACCTTCTTGATCCAAATCAGTCAGGTTTCAAGACTAGTCATTCAACTGAGACTGCTCTTCTCTGTGTCACGGAGGCGCTCCGCACTGCTAAAGCTAACTCTCTCTCCTCTGCTCTCATCCTTCTAGACCTATCGGCTGCCTTTGATACAGTGAACCATCAGATCCTCCTCTCCACCCGCTCCGAGTTGGGCATCTCCGGCGCGGCCCCACGCTTGGATTGCGTCCTACCTGACAGGTCGCTCCTACCAGGTGGCGTGGCGAGAATCTGTCCCTCGCACCACGTGCTCTCACCACTGGTGTCCCCAGGGCTTGTTCTAGGCCCTCTCCTATTCTCGCTATACACCAAGTCACTTGGCTCTGTCATATCCTCACATGGTCTCTCCTATCTTGCTATGCAGACGACACACAATTAATCTTCTCCTTCCCCCTTCTGATAACCAGGTGGCGAATCGCATCTCTGCATGTCTGCAGACATATCAGTGTGGATGACGGATCACACCTCAAGCTGAACCTCGGCAAGACGGAGCTGCTCTTCCTCCCGGGAAGGACTGCCCGTTCCATGATCTCGCCATCACGGTTGACAACTCCATTGTGTCCTCCTCCCAGAGTGCTAAGAACCTTGCGGGATCCTGGACAACACGCTGTCGTTCCACTAACATCAAGGCGGTGACCCGTTCCTGTAGGTTCATGCTCTACAACATTCGCAGAGTACAACCCTGCCTCACACAGGAAGTGGGCAGGTCCTAATCCAGGCACTTGTCATCTCCCGTCTGGAAACTCGCTGTTGGCTGGGCTCCCTGCCTGTGCCATTAAACCGCTACAACTCATCCAGAACGCCGCAGCCCGTCTGGTGTTCAACTTCCCAAGTTCTTCCACGTCACCCGCTCCTCCGCTCTCTCCACTGGCTTCCAGTTGAAGCTCGCATCCGCTACAAGACCATGGTGCTTGCCTACGGAGCTGTGAGGGGAACGGCACCTCCGTACCTTCAGGCTCTGATCAGGCCTACACCCAAACAAGGGCACTGCGTTCATCCACCTCTGGCCTGCTCGCCTCCCTACCTCTGAGGAAGTACAGCTCCCGCTCAGCCCAGTCAAAACTGTTCGCTGCTCTGGCACCCCATGGTGGAACAAACTCCCACGACGCCAGGTCAGCGGAGTCAATCACCACTTCTGGAAACACCTGAAACACCACCTCTTAAGGAATAACTAGGATAGGATAAAGTAATCCTTCTAACCCCCCCCCCCCCCCCCCCCTTAAAAGAGTTAGATGCACTATTGTAAAGTGGTTGTTCCACTGGATATCATAAGGTGAATGCACCAACTTGTAAGTCGCTCTGGATAAGAGAGTCTGCTAAATGACTTAAATGTAAATGCAACATCCTCCAGCATGACCGGTTTGGCGGTGGGTCAGTCATGGTGTGGGGTGGCATTTTTTGGGGGGCCGCACAGCCCTCCATGTGCTCGCCAGAGGTAGCCTGACTGCCATTAGGTACCGAGATGAGATCCTCAGACCCTTGTGAGACCATATGCTGGTGCGGTTGGCCCTGGGTTCCTCCTAATGCAAGACAATGCTAGACCTCATGTGGCTGGAGTGTGTCAGCAGTTCCTGCAAGAGGAAGGCATTGATGCTATGGACTGGCCCGCCCCGTTCCCCAGACTGAATCCAATTGGAGCACATCTGGGACATCATGTCTCGCTCCATCCACCAACGCCACGTTGCACCACAGACTGTCCAGGAGTTGGCGGATGCTTTAGTCCAGGTCTGGGACTACCTCATCAGGAGCATGCCCAGGCGTTGTAGGGAGGTCATACAGGCACGTGGAGGCCACACACACTACTCAGAATCATTTTGACTTGTTTTAAGGACATTACATCAAAGTTGGATCAGCCTGTAGTGTGGTTTTTCACTTTAATTTTGAGTGTGACTCCAAATCCAGACCTCCATGGGTTGATAAATTTGATTTCCATTAATTTTTGTGTGATTTTGTTGTCAGCACATTCAACTATGTAAAGAAAAGTCTTTAATAAGAATATTTCATTCATTCAGATCTAGGATGTGTTATTTTAGTGTTCCCTTTATTTTTTTGAGCAGTGTATTTGTTGCACCAGTTCAATTTAGCTTGTAGGCTTGGCAGAGTTATAGATGAATGTTTTCAGTTGATGCCYAACAAGTTCGATCGGGTCTAAATCAGAAGATCTACATGTGGAGATGCAAAAAATATATTTTGATATACTGTAGGTGTTGTAGGTTATTTTATTTAACCTTTATTTTACAACATAAGTCTACTTACTCTGCTGGCATCTTGACCCAGTTTATGCCCTCATTTGCAATACAAACCCGGGCGGCAGTGTGTTTTGGGTCATTGTCTGCATTTGGAGAAGAAAAAAAAMACATTTAGCCTAACAGCCAACATTAGGTGCAATTCTAGAAATGTACATGTAAATATGCCTAAACATAACAAAATATTGCTGTAATCCTACCTTGAAAGAAACATTGTGGTCCCTGAAACACCTCTCTGACATAGGGTCCAGCAAATCTCTTGATGAATTATTTTTCCTCAAATCTCGAGCCATGATTCCTGAAAAAGGAGCCAACTGAATTATTGTGGAACACATAGCAGTCCGTGAGGTGTAGGCTATAATATTTGATGTACCTTTTGCTTTGTAAATAGCCAAACTTAACATCAAAGTGCAAATATGGGCCTGGTCCCTGGTGAGCAGTTTGCTCAAGGGCCACAATTGAGTTGTCTGTGTAGATCACGTCATTGAATGTCTCGCCAGCTTTGATCCATTCCTGGGCCTGCAGCACGCAAAGTTCTTTGTCAGACGAATCATTGGGTCGAAACTACATAACGGTACAAAACAAGAGAACACACATGGTTAATGTTCTGAGAAAAATTAAATGGTTTGTGTGTATGTGTACACTGCCTTTCAAAAGTTTTGGGTCACTTAAATGTCTTTGTTTTTGAAGGAAATMTTTTATTTTTTTGGTCCATTTTTTAAATGACATCAAATTGATCAGAAATAGTGTAGTTATTGTTGTAAATGACTATTGTAGCTGGAAACGGCATACTTTTTTTGAATGGAATATCTACATAGGCGTACAGAGGTCCATTATCAGCAACCATCACTCACTTGGATTAGCTAATTGATCATTAGAAAACCCTTTTGCAATTATGTTAGCATAGCTGAAAACTGTTGTCTGGTTAAAGAAGCAATAAAACTGTCCTTCTTTAGATTACTTGAGTATCTGGAGCATCAGCATTTGTGGGTTTGATTACAGGCTCAAAATGGCCAGAAACAAATACCTTTCTTTTGAAACTCGTCAATTTATTCTTGTTCTGAATAGAAAGAGTGCAAGGCCCTGGTGCACAACTGAACAAGAGGACAAGTAGATTAGATTGTCTAGTCTGAGAAACAGACGCCTCATTAAATACTACCCGCAAAACACCCGTCTCACCGTCAACAGTGAGGAGGCGACTCCGGGATGCTGGCCTTCTAGGTGGCATTCCTCTGTCCAGTGTCTGTCTTCTTTTGCCRATCTTAATCTTTTTATTGGCTAGTTTGAGGTATGGATTTTTCTTTTCCACTCTGCCTAGAAGACCAGCATCCCGGAGTTGCCTCTTCACTGTTGACATTGAGACTGGGGTTTTGCGGGTTCGTGGTAGGTCCCTTATTTCCAGGTAAGGGAAATCTTAATGCTACAGCATACAATGACAAACTAGACGATTGTGCTTCCAACTTTGTAGCAACAGTTTGGGGAAGGCCTTTTTCAGCATGACAATGCCCCTGTGTACAAAGCGAGGTACATCAAGAAATGGTTTGCTGAGATTGCTGTGGAATAACTTGACTGGCCTGTACACATCCCTGACCTCAACCCAATCGAACGCCTTCAGAATGAATTGGAGCGGTGACGGGAAGCCAGGCCTAATCGGCTTTAATTCATTAATGCTGTTGTGGCTGAATGGAAGCAAGTCCCCGCAGCAATGTTCCAACATGTAGTGGAAAGCCTTCCCAGAAGAGTGGAGGCTGTTATAGCAGCAAAGGGGGACCAACACTGTATTAATGCACATGATTTTGGAATTATATGTTTGACGTGTGTGTGTGTGTGTGTGTGTGTGTACACACACTACAAGACTAAAAGTGTGTGTCTCTCACACACTGAACAAAAATATAAATGCAACAAGTAAAGTGTTTGTCCCATGTTTCATGAGCTAAAAAAATAGGCCCCAGCTATCTTCCATACACACACAAATTGTATTTCTCTTTACATGTTGTGCACAAATTGTTAATATCCCTGTTATTGAGCATTTCTCCTTAGCCAAGATAATCCATCCACCTAACAGGTGTGGCATATTAAGAAGCTGATTAAACAGCATGATCATTACACAGGGGCACCTTGTACTGGGGACAATAAAAGGCCACTTTAAAATGTGCAGTTTTGTCACACAACTCAATGCCACATGTCTCAAGTTGAGGGATTGTGCGTTTGGCATGCTGACTGCAGGAATGTCCACCAGAGCTGTTGCCGGAGAATTTAATGTTAATTTCTGTACCATAAGCCACCTTCAAAGTCGCTTTAGAGAATTTGACATTACAACAGCAGACCACGTGTAACCACGCCAGCCCAGGACCTCCACCTTCATCTGTAGTATCGTCTGAGGGGGGGTGCGGGGGTTACGTCGGCGTATTTATTTTTGTGATACAAATGTTTTAAGGTGTGTGTGTGGGCACTAGCCTTTGTATTTATTAAGGATCCCCATTCTTAATCCCCACTCTTCATGGGGTCCAAACAAGATTAAGGCAATTACTTAAAAATAAGCAGTACACATTATTATCCCGCTACTCTAAGTACTTTATGCCTGCATTAGTTGGGTAACATCCAGTAATCTTAAGTCCATGTTCTTTATTTATTCCTGACTGATGTTATGGATCCTCTTCAGTGTGAAAAACTCTAGCTACAGCCTTCCGTCCTACCACCCGTATAACAGCTATGAGTGCTCCGAAGGCAGGCAGAGTGAGCGGGCTGGCCTGTGTGGTCTCTCCAACCTGGGAAACACCTGCTTCATGAACTCTGCACTGCAGGTACCATACTCTAACCCCTCAACTTGCCGAAAAATGTTTGTACCATGTTTTGTGCTGCTACCATGTTATATGGTGTTGCTTCCATGGTGTGTTGCTGCTATGTTGTCTTAGGTCTCTTTATGTAGTGTTGTGGTGTTTCTTGGCGTGATGTGTATTTTGTCCTATATTTTTAATCCCCGCCTTCCCCACAGGAGGCCTTTTGGTAGGCCGTCATTGTGAATAAGAATTTGTTCTTAACTGACTTGCCTGGTTAAATTTAAAAAATACATTAAACTGTTCACTGTGAACGTTGGTGTGTATGCATTTGTTTTAATTGTATCATGGCATGAACTGCTGCTGGTATTGATTGACCTTTGGCATTGTATAATACTGTTGGTTTTGGCGATTCCTTTGACTGTTGGATTTTTCATTTGGAGTTGCTCGTTATTCCCTGTCTTACATATTTTACTGCTTTTTTCCTTTAACTTTTAATAGTTTTTATATATTTTATGTGTTTCTCGTTGTTTTTCTTCAGTGTTTAAGTAATGTTCCTCCTCTCACCGAGTATTTCCTGAAAGACAAGTACAACGATGAGTTGAACGAGGACAACCCTCTGGGAATGAAAGGGGAGATCGCCAAGGCCTACGCTGAGATCACCAAGCAGTCATGGTCTGGGAAGTACAGCTACATCACACCACGGCCTTTCAAGGTAATTTACTGTACCAGGGTTGGTGTCAAGTCCATTTCCATTCCAGGCAATTCCGAAGGTACACTGAAATTCCAATTATCTTCAATGCTTTTCAATTGGGAAAATGTCTAATTGGAATTTGGTTTACATTCTGAATTGAAATGGAATTGACCCCAACCCTGTACTGTACCCATACTAACTTCTGAAATTCACATGGTCTGAAAGTTGTTTCCTCACTTCTGCTTTGATTCTGGATTGAAATGCAGCAATGATGTGCCCAATCCCAAATTGACCCACAAGCCACAACAACCGAGTCTCTTCAGCAGTGATGTAGTGGTAGAAAGAATGGGTGGGTAAACACTGATTTCTGTTCGTGGTGAATAAAGTAACGCTCCCTATACTTTCAATGTGGTTTTCCGCAATAGGTAGGTCAACGTTCATGCAAAATAGAAAAGGTGCGTGAACGGTGTTTACGTGAGTTTACCTTTGATTACACCACTGCTCTTGAGTAGATCAGAAAGTATCACAGATATAAGAAATATGGCAATAGTACTACTTTGTTAACTGACGGGCTACAGGTTGGTGGAATCTGCTATTTTGCTTCCACTCATTCAATCTCCACAAGTTCCCTAGGGGTGAAGTGTCAATTTGGAATTTCCTATATACCTGTTGTGTGTGTGACTCTGTTCTCCCCTCCCTCCAGACCCAGGTGGGTCGTTTTGCCCCCCAGTTCTCAGGTTACCAGCAGCAGGACTCTCACGAGCTGCTGGCCTTCCTGTTGGACGGTCTACACGAGGACCTGAACCGTATCCGAAAGAAACCCTACATCCTGCTCAAAGATGCCGAATGCAGGCCTGACAAGGTATGTTACTGCTAACTTACTGGCACTCTTTATTTTATTAGTTTAATTTAATTTGCTTTACTATTTGTCAGGGACCATGCACAACAAATGCTACAGTACACAGTACAGTACACAGCAATTTTTCTCTAAGTCGCAGGTAGTCTTTGCGCTCTTTCTGGCACTCAACACTCATTCAGTTAATGTTGTGCGTTGATTTTTTTCAAATCAAATCCATTTAAATGTTATTTGTCACATGTGCCGAATACAACAGGTGTTGACCTTACAGTGAAATTCTTACTTACAAGCCCTTAACCAACAATGCTGTTTTTTTTCTTTAAGTAAAAAAAAAAAAAAAAAAAAAAGTAAGAGATAAGCGAAACCAATAATTAAGGAGCAGCAGTAAATAACAATTGCGGGGCTATATACAGGGGGTACCAGTTCAGAGTCAATGTGTAAATGTGCGGGGGCACCGGTATTGAGGTAATATGTACATGTAGATAGGCTTATTCAAGTGGCTATGCATAGATAATAACAGAGTAGCAGCAGTGCAAATAGTCTGGGTAGCCATTTGATTAGCTGTTCAGGAGTCTTATGGCTTGGGGATAGAAGCTGTTTAGAAGCCTCTTGGACCTAGACATGGCGCTCCGGTACCGCTTGCCGTGCGGTAGCACCGAGAACAGACTATGACTAGGGTGGCAGGAGTCTTTGACCATTTTTGGGGCCTTCCTCTGACACTGCCTGGTATAGAGGTCCTGGATGGCAGGAAGCTTGGCCCCGGTGATGTACTGGGCCGTACGCACTACCCTCTGTAGTGCCTTGCGGTCGGATGCCGTGCAGTTGCCATATCTGGCCGTGATGCAACATGTCAGGATGTTCTCGATGGTGCAGCTGTAAAACCTTTTGAGGATCTGAGGACCCATGCCAAATCTTTTCAGTCTCCTGAGGGGGAATAGGTTTTGTTGTGCCCTGTTCACGACTGTCATGGTGTTCTTGGACCATGTTAGTTTGTTGGTGATGTGGACGCAAAGGAACTTGAAGCTCTCAACCTGCTCCGCTACAGCCCCGTCGATGAGAATGGGGGCATGCTCGGTCCTCCTTTTCCACAATCGTCTCCTTTGTCTTGATCACATTGAGGGAGAGGTTGTTGTCCTTGCACCACACGGTCAGGTCTCTGACCTCCTTCCTATAGGCTGTCTCATCGTTGTCGGTGATCAGGCCTACCACTGTTGTCATCAGCAAACTTAATGATGGTGTTGGAGTTGTCTGGCTGTGCAGTCATGAGTGAACAGGGAGTACAGGAGGGGACTGAGCACTAACCCCCGAGGGGCCCTGTGTTGAGAATCAGCGTGGCGGATGTATTGTTACCTACCCTTACCACCTGGGGGTGGCCCGTTAGAAATTCTTGGATCCAGTTGCAGAGGGAGGTGGTTGGTCCTTAGCTTAGTGATGAGCTTTGAGGGCACTATGGTGTTGAACGCTGAGCTGTAGTCAATGAATAGCATTCTCACATAGGTGTTCCTTTTGTCCAGATGGGAAAGAACAGTGTGGAGTGCAATAGGTATTGCGTCATCTGTGGATGTGTTGGTGAAGTAATGCAAATTGGAGTGGGTCTAGGGTTTCTGGGATAATGGTGTTGAACTGAGCCGTGACCAGCCTTTCAAAGCATTTCATGGCTACAGACGTGAGTGCTATGGGTCGGTAGTCATTTAGGCAGGTTACCTTCGTCCCTGGCCCTACCAAGCAAAAAGGCAGTAACTGCTCATAGCGTGGAACTGAGAAAAAAGGCATTTATTTACCTTGGTTTCACAGTAACTTTATGCAGTTACTGCTAACATGACCCCCATTTTCTCAAACACAGTACAATAGAGGCAAGATACTTGTCTACATGATTAAGCATGTATTTAACGTTGTAAAAATGACATGAAATCATTTTCGACCAAATTAGCAGTTACTGCCTTTTTGCTTGGTAGGGCAGTATGGTGGTCTGCTTGAAAGATGTTTGTTACAGACTCAGACAGGGAGAGGTTGAAAATGTCAGTGAAGACACTTGCCAGTTGTTCAGCGCATCTGGCCCAGTGGCCTTGTGAATGTTTACCTGTTTAAAGGTCTTACTCACATCGGCTGCTGAGAGCGTGATCACACAGTCATCCGGACCAGCTGATGCTCTCATGCATGTTTTAGTGTTCTTTGCCTCTAAGCGAGCATAGAAGTTATTTAGCTTGTCTGGTGGGCTCGTGTCACTGTGCAGCTCTCGGTTGTGCTTCCCTTTTGTAGTCTGTAATAGTTTACAAGCCCTGCCACATCCGACGAGCGTCGAAGTCGGTGTAGTACAACTCGATCTTAGTCCTATATTGACGCTTTGCCTGTTTGATGGTTCGTCGGAGAGCATAGCGGGATTTCTTATAAGCTTCTGGGTTAGAGTCCCGCTCCTTGAAAGCATCATCTCTTCCCTTTAGCTCGGTGCGAATGTTGCCTGTAATCCWTGGCTTCTGGTTGGGGTATGTACGTACAGTCACTGTGGGAATGATGTCCTCGATGCACTTATTGATAAAGCCAGTGACTGATCTGGTGTACTCGTCAATGCCATTGGAAAAATGGCATTCCGGAACATGTTCCAGTCTGTTCTAGCAAAACAGTCCTGTAGTTTAGCATCTGCTTCATCTGACCACTTTTTTGTAAACCAAGTCACTGGTGCTTCTTGCATTTATTTTTGCTTCTAAGCAGGAATCAGGAGGATAGCATTATGGACAGATTTGCCAAATGGAGGGTGAGGGAGAGAGTTGTACAGGTCTCTGTGTGTGGAGTTTTAAGTTCCTCGGTGTACACATCACGGACAAATTGAATTGGTCCACCCACACAGACAGCGTTGTGAAGAAGGCGCAGCAGCGCCTCTTCAACCTCAGGAGGCTGAAGAAATTCGGCTTGTCACCAAAAGCACTCACAAACTTCTAAGAGTGCACCAATCAGAGAGCATCCTGTCGGGCTGTATCACCGCCTGGTACGGCAACTGCTCCGCCACAACCGTAAGGCTCTCCAGAGGGTAGTGAGGTCTGCAGAACGCACCACCGGGGGCAAACTACCTGCCTCCAGGACACCTACACCACCCGATGTCACAGGAAGGCCATAAAAGATCATCAAGGACAACAACCACCCAAGCCACTGCCTGTTCACCCGCTATCATCCAGAAGGCGAGGTCAGTACAGTGCATCAAAGCAGGGACCAGAGAACTGAAAAACAGCTTCTATCTCAAGCCATCAGACTGTTAAACAGCCACCACTAACATTTAGCGGCCGCTGCCAACATACTGACTCAACTCCAGCCACTTTAAAAATGGGAATTGATGGAAATTATGTAAAAATGTACCACTAGCCACTTTAAACAATGCCACTTAATATAATGTTTACATACCCTACTACCATCTCATATGTATATACTGTACTCTATATCATCTACTGCATCTTGCCATCTTATGTAATACATGTACACTAGCCACTTTAAACTATGCCACTTTATGTTTACATACCCTACAGTACTCATCTCATATGTATATACCGTACTCTATACCATCTACTGCATCTTGCCATGCCGTTCTGTACCACCACTCATTCATATATCTTTATGTACATTTCTTTATCCCTTTACACTTGTGTGTGTGTGTAAGTTAGATAGTTGTGGAATTGTTAGGTTAGATTACTTGTTGGTTATTACTGCATTGTCGGAACTAGAAGAACAAGCATTTCGCTACACTCGCATTAACATCTGCTAACCATGTGTATGTGACTAATAAAATTTGATTTGATTTGAGTAATGGTGGTCTGGAATTTTTTCCCCCCTCTGGTTGCACATTTAACATGCTGATAGAAATTTGGGTAAAGCTGATTTAACTTTCCCTGCATTAAAGTCACTGCCGCCTCTGGGTGAGTGTTTTCCTGTTTGCTTATGGCGGAATACAGCTCATGGAGTGTGGTTTTAGTGCCAACTACATGGTGGTATGTAGACATCTTCGAAAAATACAGATTTAAACTCTCTAGGTAGATAGTGTGACCTACAGCTTATCATCAGATACTGTACCTCACACGAGTAAAACTTTGAGACTTCCTTCGATATTGTGCACCCTGACAAATAGTGGATGTCTTTGATTCCACAATCTTGAGTTTTGTTTCAGCCCAATGAGGCATTTATGTTCAAGAATCAATGGTATATCATTAATTGAAATGACCAATTGAATGGCAGGAAATATGCCAGATCTTGCGCAAACGCTATAACCTAATTATTGTCTCTGTAGCCAATGTGTTTCTGGAGGAGAACCAGTCGCAGTGGGAACAGTGTTCCTACCTCCAGTCACTCCACTGTGTCATTTTAGTCTGTTGAAATGGTTTCTCATAGCCCTGAGACATGGCTGTAACTTCCATTATTCTAGCTTATTTGTATTTATTATGGATCCCCATTAGGTGCTGCCAAAGCAGCAGCTACTCTTCCTGGGGTCCAGCAAAATTAAGGCAGTTTATACAATTTTAAAGACATTACAATACATTCACACATTTCACAACACACTGTGTGCCCTCAGGCCCCAACTCCACCACTACCACATATATACAGTACTAAATCCATGTGTATGTAAAGTGCATATGTTATCGTGTGTGTCTGTGCCAATGTTTGTGTTGCTTCACAGTCCCCGCTGCTCGATGAGGTGTTTTTTTTTTTCAATCTAATTTTACTGCTGGCATGAGTTACTTGATCTGGAATAGAGTTCCATGTCGTCATGGCTCTATGTAGTACTCTGTGCCTCCCATAGTCTGTTCTGGACTGTGTCCGAGCTGTGTGCCAGTAGTTTAGTGCATTAACTTCTTATGGCTGCAATCCCGTTAACAGGATCGATATGACGAGACCCAGTGAAAGTGCAGGGCGCCAAATTCAAACAACAGAAATCTCATAATTAAAATTCCTCAAACATACATGTATCTCATACCATTTTAAAGGTAATCTTGTTGTTAATCCCACCAAAGTGTCCGATTTCAAATAGGCTTTTCAGCGAAAGCACCACAAACGATTATGTTAGGTCACCGCAAAATCCAGCCAAAGATAAAATGAATCACTAACCTTTGATGATCTTCATCAGATGACACTCATAGGACTTCATGTTACACAATACATATATGTTTTGTTCGATAAAGTTAATATTTATATCCAAAAACCTCAGTTTACATTGGCGCCATGTTCAGAAATGCCTCCAAAATATTCGGAGAAATTGCAGAGAGCCACGTCAAATAACATAAATACTCATCATAAACTTTGATGAAAGATACATGTTTTATATAGAATTAAAGATACACTTGTTCTTAATGCAACCGCTGTGTCAGATTTCAAAAAGCTTTACGGCAAAATACAATATTCAATAATATGAAAACAGCGTTCAGCCACAAAAGCAAGCCATACAGTTACCCGCCAAATTGTGCAGTCAACAAAACTCATAAAAAGCATTATAAATCTTCACTTTGCTGATCTTCGTCGGAATGCACTCCCAAGACTCCCACTTCCACAAGAAATGTTTGTTTGGTTCGGTAATGTCCATCATTTATGTCCAAATAGCTATTTTCATTAGCGTGTTTGGTTAACAAATCCAACGTCAGGAAGCGTGTTCACTAAAAGCTGACAATGTCCAAAAGTTCCGTAACAGTCAGTAGAAACATGTCAAACGATTTATTGAATCAATCTTTAGAATGTTTTTAACATAAATCTTGCATAACGTTCCAACCGGAGAATTTCATTGACTTCAGATGAGCGATGGAACGGAGCTCCCTCTCATGTGAACGCGCATGGTCAAAGAATGGTCACCTCATGGCAGACCTGACTAATTCTCCTCTCATTCGGCCCCCCTTCACAGTAGAGGCATCAGACAAGGTTCTACAGACTGTTGACATCTAGTGGAAGCCGTAGGAAGTGCAAACTCATCCATATCTCGCTGTGATTTCAATGGGAGCTTGGGTGAAAATCTACCAGCCTCAGAATTTCCACTTCCTGTTTGGATTTTTTCTCAGGTTTTTGCCTGCCATATGAGTTCTGTTATACTCACAGACATAATTCAAACAGTTTTAGAAACTTCAGAGTGTTTTCTATCCAATACTAATAATAATATGCATATATTAGCAACTGTGATTGAGGAGCAGGCAGTTTACTCTGGGCACCTCTGTGCACCTTTCATCCAAGCTACTCAATACTGCCCCTGCAGCCATAAGAAGCTAAACATGTCAATACCTCTCATAAACGAAAGTATTGATGAAGTCAATCTCTCTTCCACTTTCAGCCCGGAGAGATTGACATGCATTTGATTAATATTAGCTTTCTGTGTACATCCAAGGGCCAGCCGTGCTGCCCTGTTCTGAGGCAATTTCAATTTTCCTAAGTCTTTTTTTTGTGTCACCTGACCACACGACTAAACAGTAGTCAAGGTGCAACAAAACTTGGGCCTGTAGGACCTGCCTTGTTGATAGTGTAACAAGGCAGAGCAGCGCTTTGTTATGGACATACTTCTCCCCGTTTTAGCTACTACTGCATCAATATGTTTTGTCCATGACAGTTTATAATCTAGGGTTACTCCAAGCAGTTTAGTCATCTCAACTTGCTCAATTTCCACATCATTTATTACAATATTTGGTTGAGGTTTAGGGTTTAGTGAGTGTTTTGTTCCAAATACAATGCTTTTAGTTATAGAAATATTTAGGGTAAACTTATTCCTTGTCACCCACTCTGAAACTAACTGCAGCGCATTGAGTGTTGCAGTAATTTCAGTCGCTGTAGTAGCTGACGTGTATAGTGTTGAGTCATCCGCATACATAGACACTCTGGCTTTACTCAAATTAGTGGCATGTCGTTATTAAAAATGTAATAAAGCAAGGGACCTCAACAGCTACCCTGGGGAATTATATTTGAGAGGCTTCCATTAAAGAATACCCTCTGTGTTCTGTTAGACAAGTAACTCTATCTACATTATAGAAGGGGGTGTAAAGCAGCAGATCGATAATGTCAAAAGCTCCACTGAAGTCTAACAGAGCCCCCACAATAATTTTCTCAATTTCTCTCAGCCAATCATCAGTCATTTGTGTAAGTGCTGTGTTTGTTGAGTGTCCTTCCCTATAAGCATGCTGAAGTTCTGTTTTCAATTTGTTTACTGTGAAATAGCATTGTATCTGGTCAAACACAATTTTTTTCCAGAAGTTTCCTAAGGGTTGGTAACAGGCTGATTGGTTGGCTATTTGAGCCAATAAAGGTGTCTTTACTATTTTTGTGTAGCGGAATGACTTTAGCTTCCCTCCAGTCCTGAGAGCACACACTTTCTAGTATGTTTAAATTGAAGATGTGGCTAATAGGAGTGGCAATATTGTCTGCTATTATCCTCAGTAATTTTCCATCCAGAATATCAGACCTGATGGCTTGTCATTGTTGATAGACAACAATCGTTTTTTCACCTCTTCCACACTGACTTTACGGATTTCAAAAGTACAATTCTTGTCTTTCATAATTTGGTCCGATATATACTTGGATGTGTAGTGTCAGCGTTTGTTGCTGGCATGTCATCGCTAAGTTTGCTTATCTTGCCAATGAAAAGTAATTTAAGTAGTTTGCAATATCAGTGGGCTTTGTAATGAATGAGCCATCTGATTCAATAAATGAAGGAGCCAAGTTGGCTTTTTTCCCAAAAATTTCATTTAAAGTGCCCCAAAGCTTTTAACTATCATTATTTATATAATATATCTTTGTTTCATAGTGTAGTTTATTTTTATTTAGTTTAGTCACATGAGTTCTTAATTTGCAGTACGTTTGCCAATCAGTTGGGCGGCCAGACTTAATTGCCATACCTTTTGCCTCATCCCTCTCAACTGTACAATTTTTCTATTCCTCATCAATCCAAGGGGATTAACTGTTTTTACAGTCATTTTCTTAATGGGTGCATGCTTATTAGTAACTGGAATAAGTAGTTTCATAAATGCGTCAAGTGCAGCGTCTGGTTGCTTCTCATTACACACCACAGACCAGCAAATATTCTTTACATCATCAACATATGAATCACCACAAAATTTTGTGTATACGAGGTCATACAATATGTTCGGCCCAGCCTTTGGAACTTTGGTTTTCCTAGATATGGTTATTATATTGTTATCACTACATCCTATAAAGTCTGTCTCGGCTATGTTTCTGATTTCATTGCTTTTGCTTCCCTTCTGTAACACTGTAGGCATGTTTCTAGAGTATAAGCAATAAATAGAAACAGTGTACCACTCCATAGTGTTCCCTTGGTTTATGTCAAAATGGTTTCTCAGCCGTATCCCTCCCCTCAGTGTGACTACTGTAGGTGTTTCCCGAGGAGGTGTGGCAATAGTTATACCACCACACACTCCATGTGTCCCTTCACCCTGTATCTAAATAGTTTGTCTTTCCCTTCCCTTCTGTGTAACTTTAGGTAGTGGCTGAGGAGAAGAGAAAAAACAGTAGAATAAACGGTGTCATAGCAACACTGGAGTGTCTGAAGGAGGTACAGTATATCTCACCCTGTCTCACTAACTTCCCTCCCCTCTGTGTGTCTGTAGGTGGTGGCCGAGGAGGCATGGGAGAACCACATCAAGAGGAACGACTCCATCATCGTGGACATCTTCCACGGCCTCTTCAAGTCCACCCTGGTGTGCCCCGTCTGCGCCAAGGTCTCCGTCACCTTTGATCCCTTCTGCTACCTGACCCTGCCGCTGCCCATGAAAAAGGAGCGCACACTGGAAGTCTACCTGGTCAGTCTGGACCCGATGGCCAAACCCACACAGGTAACTGAGCTGTTACCGCCTACCTAGAAATGAGTCATCCTTCACATATTGTGGTCACCCACAATATTCTCTGCTTTTGAATAGATGTACTCTGAAGTGGATTTTAGTGTTTGTAATCATTTTATGCTCTGAATAGGGCCAGATGGAATCTGCAGGGAGGTCCTTTTTATTAATACCTTTTGAAGGCTTGGTGTATATTTAATGAATCTGCAGCTATTCATTCTTCATGGGGCTTAAGTGATGAGTTAATCTTAGGACCTGGCTTAATGGGTGTTTGTCTTTCTCTGTGTTTCAGTATAAACTGACTGTGCCCAAGGTGGGCTACATATCAGACCTCTGTACCTCGCTCTCTACTCTATCTGGTGTTCCTGCTGAGAAAGTAAGATATATATATACACACACACACACACACACACACACACACACACACACACACACACACACACACACACACAAATATCTGTCCTGCTCTTAACTAAATCAGTTCTCCCTCAAAAAATAAAAGTATGCTCTGGAATGGTGTACAGTGCATTCGGAAAGTATTCAGACCCCTTCCCTTCCAGATTTTGTTACGTTACAGCCTTATTCTAAAATGGATTAAATAATTGTTTCCTCATCAATCTACACACAATACCCCATAATGACAAAGTGAAACGTTTTGGGGAAATTTCTACAAATGTATTACAAATAAAAAACATACGTTATTTACATAAGTATTCGGACCCTTTGCTATGAGACTCGAAATTGAACTCGGCTGCATCCTGATTCCATTGATCTTCCTTGATGTTTCTACAACTTGATTGGAGTCCATCTGTGGTAAATATAGAAAGGTACACCTTTCTATATAAGGTCCCACAGTTGACAATGCATGTCAGAGCAAAAAACAAGCAATGAGGTCGAAGGAATTGTCCGTAGAGCTCCGAGACAGGATTGTGGGGCACAGATCTGGGGAAGGGTACCAAAACATTTCTGCAGTATTGAAGGTCCTCAAGAACACAATGGCCTCCGTCATTCTTAAATGGAAGAAGTTTGGAACCACCAAGACTCTAKCTAGAGCTTGCCTCCCGGCCAAACGAAATAATCGGGGGAGAAGGGCCTTGGTCAGGGAGTTGACCAAGAACCTGCTGGTCACTCTGACAGAGCTCCAGAGTTTCTCTGTGGAGATGGGAGAACCTTCCAGAAGGACAACCATCTCTGCAGCACACCACCAATCAGGCCTTTATGGTAGAGTGGCCAGACGGAAGCCAATCTTCAGTAAAAGGTACACGACAGCCGTTTGGAGTTTGCCAAAAGGCACCTAAAGGACTCTCAGACCATGAGAAGCAAGATTCTCTGGTCTGATGAAACCAAGATTGAACACTTCGGCCTGAATGCCAAGGGTCACATCTGGAGGAAACCTGGAACCATCCCTACGGTGAAGCATGGTGGTGGCAGCATCGTGCTGTGGGGATGTTTTTCAGATGCAGGGACTGGAAGACTAGTCAAGATTGAGGGAAAGATGAACGGAGCAAAGTACAGAGATCTTTGATGAAAACCTGCTCCAGAGCGCTCAGGACCTCAGACTGAGGTGAAGGTTCACCTTCCAACAGGACGACCCTTAGCACACAGCCAAGACAATGCAGGAGTGGCTTCGGGACAAGTCTCTGAATGTCCTTGAATGGCCCAGCCAGAGCCCGGACTTTAGCTTGATCGAACGTCTCTGGGGAGACCTGAGAATAGATGTGCAGCGACGCTCCCCATCCAATCTGACAGAGCTTTAGAGGATCTGCAGAGAAGAATTTGAGAAACTCCACAAATACAGGTGTGCCAGTTTTAGAATAAGGTTGTAATGTAACAAAATGTGGGAAAAGTCGAGGGGTCTGAATGATTTCTGAATGCACTGTATGTGTACTTAAGATGTTTTTTTTTGTTTTTTTCAAATTCAGATGATTGTAACAGATATCTACAACCATCGGTTCCATCGGATATTTGCCACCAATGAGAACCTCAGCAGCATCATGGAGAGGGACGACATCTATGTGTGAGTGTCAGACTATTCTGATGAAGGCAGTTGGATGAAGCACTGTCTACTCCCCCTCCAGTGTTAGATCTGTGAAACCTGGGTTGTTTTCATTAGGTACCAAACAGAAGGGCATGGACTGAAAACGGGAGGGTCTACCTGAACCTGTCCAATTTGAAACACTCGGTTTTGCTACAGTATGCCTGAATGAATACAACCCTTAACTTACCAAAGATGCAGACATCTGCAACACATTCACCCTACCCTATAGTTCTGTAGCTTTGAGGTGGCAGTGCATTTGTTCTTAATAACTAACATAATGTAGCAGACGTCCGCAGGGTTTCTTTTTTTCTGGTCCTGACGAGAAAGAAAAAAAACTGCACTATTGAACCAATACAGTAAATGTGGAGGAGGAATTAAGATGGAGTGTCACCTTGTTAAGATCCAAAAGTGGTAGTCGCGTCACAAGCTCTTTCCTTTTCCCCTGAAAACCGGATGCATCTTACTGTTTCCCGAGCCCGCAGAGGGTTGTTCTTAGCTGACTTGCCATGGTAAATAAAGGTTAAATTAATGGGGGGGGAAATAACTCTCTCCTTGTTGTACAGCTTTGAAGTGGCAGTGAACCGGCTAGAGGACACAGACCATGTGGTGATCCCAGTCCACCTTAGAGAAAAGTACAAGCAGTCAGGGTACAACCATACCTCCACTCCTCTGTTTGGCCAGCCCTTCCTCATCACCGTTCCCAGAACACTCAGCGAGGACAAGCTCTACAACATGTTGCTGGTACATCTCTGGTGGGTCACACACACATGCTCTAAAACATGTTGCTGCTACGCCTCTGGTGGGTTACACACACACTTACATGCATACAGTGCATTCGGGAAAGTATTCCGACCCCTTGACGTTTTCCAAATTTCGTCACGTTACAGCCTTATTCTGAAATTGATGAAATTTTATTTTTTTCTCATCAGTCTACACACGATACCCCATAATGACAAAGCAAACACAGGTTTTTCGATTTTTTTTGCAACAAAAAACTATCACATTTACATAAGTATTCAGACCCTTTACTCAGTACTTTGTTGAAGCACCTTTGGCAGCGATTACAGCCTTCAGTCTTCTTGGGTATGACGTTACAAGCTTGGCACACCTGTATTTGGGGAGTTTCTCCCATTCTTCTTTGCAGATCCTCTCAAGCGCTGTCAGTTTGGATGGTGAGAGTTGCTGCACAGATATTTTCAGGTCTCCAGAGATGTTTGATCGGCTTCAAGTCCGGACTCTGGCTGGGCCGCTCAAGGACATGTCCCGAAGCCACCCCTGTGTTGTCTTGGCTGTGTGCTTAGGGTCATTGTCCTGTTGGAAGGTGAACCTTCGTCCCAGTCTGAGGTCCTGAGCGTTCTGGAGAATGTTTTCATCTTGGATCTTTCTGTACTTTGCTCCGTTCATCTTTCCCTCGATCCCGATTATTCTCCCAGTCCCTGCTGCTGAAAAACATCCCAACACCATGATGCTGCTACCACCATGCTTCACCGTAGGGATGTTGCCAGGTTTCCTCCAGACGTTACGCTTGGCATTCCAGCCAAAGAGTTCAATCTTGGTTAAATCAGACCAAAGAATCTTGTTTCTCATGGTCTGAGAGTCCTTTAGATGCCTTTTGGCTAACTCCAAGCGGGCTGTCATGTGCCTTTTACTGAGGAGTGGCTTCCGTCTGGCCACTCTACCATAAAGGCCTGATTGGTGGCCAAGATTGGCCCAGCCAGAGCCTGGACTTGAACCTGATCGAACATCTCTGGAGAGACCTGAAAATAGCTGTGCAGCGACGTTCCCCATCCAACCTGACAGAGCTTGAGAGGATATGCAAAGAAGAATCTCCCCAAATACAGGTGTGCCGAGCTTGTAGCATCATGCCCAAGAACACGCAAGGCTGTAATRGCTGCCAAAGGTGCTTCAACAAAGTGCTGAGTAAAGTGTCTGAATAATAATGTAAATGTGATATTTCAGTTTTTGCTTTGTCATTATGGGGTATTGTGTGTAGATTGAGGGGGGGGGGGTCCATTTTAGAATAAGGCTGTAACATAAGAAATTGTGTAAAAAATCAAGGGGTCTGAATACTTTCCAGATACTCTGTACATACATTCATGCGCTACAGCAAGCCTTACAACATGCTGCTGCTACACCTCTGGTGGGTAGGTAACCATCTCAGAAACTGCCGCTAACTAACCTTGTACTCTGCGCTCTTGTTAAGTACTTAGCCTAATTGTGACAGATGTTGCTGTAAAAAGGGCTATATAAATACATTTGATTGCTCTTTTCATTGTTTCTATGGAACCTTTTTTAGTTTCTAGTGTAAACAAGACTTTGACACAATGTCCTGATCTTTATGTTTTCTCATGAAATGTTTTCTATTCCGGGAGCACTGAAGAACTGAGTAATAACAGCACTGAGGGTGGATGTTTCTTCGAGGGGAGCATATCAGTTATGTTGAGCAGTTATATGTTGTTGGAATGTGTCAATGTATTGAATGGTAACTGATTATATTAATATTGTGTGTTTTATGTTGTATGGTGCAGTCGGTTTGTGCGTTCTGTCGTTGAGGAGGACGACACTGAACAGACAACCCCCTCTTCTAAACAACACACTGTCAATGGCAATGCTACAAATGGGCTCCTGGAGGWGGGCTCGCCCAGTAGGTAACACACACGCTCAAGAACACACACTCAAACGGACACACTTACACATGTGCTCACCTATGACTGAGGAATGTTTCATATGATTCTGTATTGTGTTTCCCTTTGATGAGTTTTGTAATTTATATGTAAATAGATATGTATAGTGCAACTGTTTTATTGATATTACGCAGGGCTCATCTGCGAAAGAGACTGGTCTCAGAATTAAATAAAAGTTAAATAAAAAATGTAACCCCTGTCGATAAAGCTATTCCAAAAACTGATCGGCTGATCCATTCCAGGCGAGATGGAGACTGACGAGCAGGATGGAGATGACGAATCCAGTCAGGACCAGGAGCTGCCTTCTGAGAACGACAACAGCCAATCAGAGGACTCTGTGGGTGGTGGGGACAATGAGCTGGAGAACAGGGTTGGTCCAGGGGAAGAGAATTCGGGGACCAAAGGTCACCAGAACCAGATGTCTACGACGATGGAGGACAAGAAGAGATTGTTTACATTCCAGTTTAACAACATAGGGAAGACGGACTTCAGCTTAATTAAGGAGGAACCGCGGCTGATCCGGTTCAACGAGGGACACCTCAGACTCAGTGGTAAGATGCGCATTTTGCATACAGTATGCAGATGAAGTCACAACCGTCCAATAAAGATAAAAACATGGTAACGTTCTAATAACATTATACTTATTGTAAGCACTAAGCAGTGCCTCTACTAGTTGTTAATGCACAATCCACCTTTCTCTGTCTGTTATATTCTCACCTTTACAATTAGTCTTAAAGGGTATATTGCTCTCTCCCTGTAACAGAACGGTCCTATCTCTCTTTGGACTGGGAACCAGAGGTTAAGAAGAAACACTTTCATGAGGGTATCACAGAGGTAAGGCTTTCTACTCTCCTCTAACACTAGAAACCATTTTACCTTCACTACCCTCCTTATTTATTTGGACAGTGAATATAAATGTCATTTTATTTTAGATGATAAAATGTTTCATATAAGGGGTGACAGTACAGATTGTCACCGTTTTTATTTGAGGTTATATTCATACATATGTTTTACCATTTAGAAATTAAGTCACTATATCTTCTTTTTTTTCAACTTTATTTAACCAGGTAGGCTAGCTGAGAACAAGTTCTCATTTACAGCTGCGACCCGGCCAAGATAAAGCAAAGCAGTGTGACACAGACAACGACACAGAGTTACACATGGAGTAAACAATACAGCCAATGACACAGTAGAGAAAAAAAAGAAAGTCTATATACAGTGTGTGCAAAAGGCATGAGGTAGGCAATAAATAGGCCATAGGGGCGAATAATTACAATTTAGCAGATTAACACTGGAGTGATAAATGAGCAGATGATGTGCAAGTAGAGATACTGGTGTGCAAAAGAGCAGAAAAGTATATAAAATAAAAACAATATGGGGATGAGGTAGGTAGATTGGGTGGGCTATTTACAGAAGGACTATGTACAGCTGCAGCGATTGGTTAGCTGCTCAGATAGCTGATGTTTAACGTTGGTGAGGGAAATAAGTCTCCAACTTCAGCGATTTTTGCAATTTGTTCCATTCACTGGCAGCAGAGAACTGGAAGGAAAGGCGGCCAAATGAGGTGTTGGCTTTGGGGATGATCAGTGAGATATACCTGCTGGAACGTGTGCTACGGGTGGGTGTTGTTATCGTGACCAGTGAACTGAGATAAGGCGGACCTTTACCTAGCATAGACTTATAGATGACCTGGAGCCAGRGGGTCTGGCGAKGAAWATGTAGCGAGGGCCAGCCGACTAGAGCATACAGGTCGCAGTGGTGGGTGGTATAAGGTGATTTGGTAACAAAACYGATGGCACTGTGATAGACTGCATCCAGTTTGCTGAGTAGATTATTGGAAGCTATTTTGTAGATGACATCGCCAAAGTCGAGGATCGGTAGGATAGTCAGTTTTACTAGGGTAAGTTTGGCGGTGTGAGTGAAGGAGGCTTTGTTGCTGTCACGATCGTCAAAGGGAGAGAGAGAGGACCAAGGCGCAGCGTGTGAAAAATACATCTTCTCTTTATTTAGAAGAAGAAAAACTAAACAAAACAACAAATAGACGAACGTGAAGCTATAAARGACTAAGTGCAAAAACATGCAACATAGACATAGACAATTACCCACAAATGCATGATGCCTATGGCTGCCTTAAATATGGCTCCCAATCAGAGACAAATGAAAGACATCTGTCTCTGATTGAGAACCACTCAGGCAACCATAGACATACCTAGAAACATTCACTCAACCATAGACTTACCTAGAAACATTCACTCAACACAAACTCATACACTAAACCCAACACCCCCTTTACCATATAACCACCCAAAACGACAAAACACAAACATTCCCCATGTCACACCCTGACCTAACTAAAATAATAAAAAACAAAGAATACTAAGGCCAGGGCGTGACAGTTGCGAAATAGCCGATTTATAGATTTGATTTTGGATTGGAGATGTTTAATATGAGTCTGGAAGGAGAGTTTACAGTCTAACCAGACACCTAGGTATTTATAGTTGTCCACATATTCTAGGTCGGAACCGTCCAGGGTGGTGATGCTAGTCGGGCGGGCGGGTGCAGGCAGCGAACGGTTGAAAAGCATGCATTTGGTTTTACTAGCGTTTAAGAGCAGTTGGAGGCCATGGAAGGAGTGTTGTATGGCATTGAAGCTCGTTTGGAGCGACATCATTGATATACAGAGAAGAGTCGGCCCGAGAATTGAACCCTGTGGCACGCCCAGAGACTGCCAGAGGTCCGGACAACATGCCCTCCGATTTGACACACTGAACTCTGTCTGCAAAGTAGTTGGTGAACCTGGCGAGGCAGTCATTAGAAAAACCAAGGCTATTGAGTCTGCCGATAAGAATACGGTGATTGACAGAGTCGAAAGCCTTGGCCAGGTCGATGAAGACGGCTGCACAGTACTGTCTTTTATCGATGGCGGTTATGATATCGTTTAGTACCTTGATCGTGACTGAGGTGACCGGCTCAGAAACCGGATTGCACCACGGAGAAGGTACGGTGGGATTCGAAATGGTCAGTGATCTGTTTATTAACTTGGCTTTCGAAGACTTTAGATGGCCAGGGCAGGATGGATATAGGTCTTTAACAGTTTGGGTCTAGGGTGTCACCCCCTTTGAAGAGGGGGATGGCCGCGGCAGCTTTCCAATCTTTAGGGATCTCTGACGATACGAAAGAGAGGTTGAACAGGCTGGTAATAGGGGTTGCAACAATGGCGGCTGATAGTTTTAGAAAGAGAGGGTCCAGATTGTCTATCCCAGCTGATTTGTACGGGTCCAGGTTTTGAAGCTCTTTCAGAACATCTGCTATCTGGATTTGGGTGAAGGAGAAGCTGGGGAGGCTTGGGGAGTAGCTGGGGGGGGGGGCGGAGCTGTTGGCCGGGGTTGGAGAGCCAGGAGGAAGGCATGTCCAGCCGTTGAGAAATGCTTATTGACATTTTCGATTATCGTGTATTTATCGGTGGTGACCGTGTTACCAGTGGGCAGCTGGGAGGAGGTGCTCTTGTTCTCCATGGACTTTAGTGTCCCAACATTTTTTGAAGTTAGAGCTACAGGATGCACATTTCTGCTTGAAAAAGCTAGCCTTTGCTTTCCTGACCAACTGCGTGTATTGGTTCCTGACTTCCCTGAACAGTTGCATATCGCGGGGACTATTCGATGCTCCTGACTTCCCTGAACAGTTGCATATCGCGGGGACTATTCGATGCTATTGCAGTCCGCCACAGGATGTTTTTGTGCTGATCGAGGGCAGTCAGGTCTGGGGTGAACCAAGGGCTATATCTGTTCTTAGTTCTGCATTTTTTGAACGGGGCATGCTTATCTAAGATGGTGAGGAAATTACTTTTAAAGAATAACCAGGCATCCTCAACTGACGGGATGAGGTCAATATCCTTCCAGGACACCCTTGCCAGGTTGATTAGAAAGGCCTGCTCACAGAAGTGTTTTAGGGAGCGTTTGACAGTGATGAGGGGTGGTCGTTTGAACGCGGACCATAGCGGATACAGGCAATGAAGCAGTGATCGCTGAGATCCTGATTGAAAACAGCTGAGGTGTATTTGGAGGGCAAGTTGGTCAGGATGTATATGAGGGTGCCCATGTTTACGGATTTAGGGTTGTACTTGATGATTGAGGGCATCTAGCTTAGATTGTAGGACTGCCGTGGTGTTAAGCATATCCCGGTTTAGGTCTCCTAACAGAACGAACTCTGAAGCTAGATGGGGGGGCGATCAATTCACAAATGGTGTCCAGGGCACAGCTGGGAGCGGAGGGGGGTCGATAGCAGGCGGCAACAGTGAGAGACTTATTTCTGGAGAGATTCATTTTTAAAATTAGAAGTTCGAACTGTTTGGGTATAGACCTGGAAAGTATGACAGAACTTTGCAGGCCATCTCTGCAGTAGATTGCAACTCCTCCCCCTTTGGCAGTTCTATCTTGATGGAAAATGTTGTAGTTGGGTGTGGAAATCTCAGAATTTTTGGTGGCCTTCCTAAGCCAGGATTCAGACACGGCAAGGACATCAGGGTTGGCGGAGTGTGCTAAAGCAGTGAGTAAAACAAACTTAGGGAGGAGGCTTCTGATGTTGACATGCATGAAACCAAGGCTTTTTCGATCACAGAAGTCAACAAATGAGGGTGTACTGGGGACACGCCTCCACATCACCCGAGGAACAGAGGAGGAGTAGGATGAGGGTACGGCTAAAGGCTATCAAAACTGGTCGCCTAGAGCGTTGGGGACAAAGAATAAAAGGAGCAGATTTCTGGGCGTGGTAGAGTAGAATCAGGGCAAAATGTGCAGACGGGTGTGGTGCGGGTACAGCGGACGTAAGCCCAGGCACTGAGTGATGATAAGAGAGGTTGTATCTCTAGACATGCTGGTTATAATGGGTGAGGTCACCACATGTGTGGGAGGTGGGACAAAGGAGGTATATCAGAGTGGAACTAGGAATGAGTGGAACTAGGGGCTCCATTGTAAACTAAAACAATGATAACTAACCTAAACAACAGTATACAAGGCATATTGACATTTGAGAGAGACAAACAGCGAGGCATAAAGTAATCACAGGTGTTGATTGGGAGAGCTAGCTAAAAACGGGTGAGACAACAACAGCTAATCAGCTAAAACAACAACAGGTAAAATGGCGATGATTGGGCAGAGAGGGTCGGTTAACTACACACAGAGCCTTAGTTCGCGGCTGGGGCCTACAGATAATCAAAAAATTAACAGAATGGAGTACTGTGATTAATGGACAGTCCAGCAGGCATCAGCTATGTAGACATGTGATCATAGGGTCCAGGGGGCAGCAATAGATGGAACAGGGAAGCCGCGGAGTAGTCGCTACTATGCTAGCACGTGGGCGACACGGCGTTTAAAGTTAGTAGCCCGGGGCTAGTAGAAGCGTCTGCTCCGACATCCGACAGAGGCCAGTTGAAGGCACAGCGGATGGAGTATTCGTCGGCAGACCAGTCGTGGTGGTGTGGCGGGGCGCCGTGTCGACAAAGGATCCAAGCCAGATGGCGAAAGAGGTATTGTAGTTGTAGTAATTTAGTTTGCTAGCCAGGAGATGCGCTTGGCTCACGGCTAACTGGTGCTAGCTCACTGCAGGGGCCCCGAAGCTAACTGCTGCTACCGAGTGCTGCTACCACAGCAGTGATCCGGTGCCAAGGTCCAGAGCTTACGGCAAGGATCCGGTGGAGTAGTGGGTTCTAGCCGTGTTTTGGTGGAGTCCGGGTGAACAACTGAGTAGGCCGGGAGGTGGGCCTCAGGGATAGCTTGGGTACTGGATAACTCGGTGGGTGCTTGCTAGCTGTGAAGATCAGGAGTAATGGTCCAAGGATTACGGCAGGAATCCGGCGTTGTAGTGGAGAGACAGTCCGATACTGGTAGGCTGGCGAGTATTATCCAGGCAAAAAAAAAAGGGCTGGTATCTGTGCAGAAGGTAAAGGCCGCTAGCAGTGGCTAACAATGACTAAATAGCTTGTAGCTGGTTAGCTTCTGATGGCTAGGTGGTTCTTGCTATAAGGTCTAAAAATTTAAAATAATAGCGGTTCCGTATCACATTGGGTGAGGCAGGTTACCGGAAGGTATAATTTTTATTAAAATGGAAAAGAGATTGAAAATGAATTGAAATATATATAATATCTAGTCCCCCCCATTGGAATACTTTTTTCCCATAAGTATTTGGACAAATTAAAGTGTATTAAAGTTGTCAGCAGTTTAGTATTTGGTCCCATATTCCTAAACAACATCAAGCTTGTGACTCTACATACTTGTTGGATGCATTTGCAGTTTGTTTTGGATACTTTTTTTGCCCAATAGGAACTGAATGGTGAAAAATGTATTGTCATTTTGGAGTCACTTAACAGAATAAATGTTTCTGAACACTTCTGCATTTTTTTTAAATATATGTTTTTAACCTTTATTTAACTAGGCAAATCAGTTAAGAGCAAATTCTTAATTACAATGACTGCCTGGCTTTAGGCCTCCTGTGGGGATGGGGGCAGGGATTAAAAATACCCATGAATGTGAATGGTACCATGATTTATGGATAATCATAAATAAAGATACGTGAGAAAGTTACAGAGCAACAAAGATCATACCCCCCAAAAAATGCTAACCACCCGTTATTGGTAATGGTGAGAGGTTAGCATTTTTTTGGGGGGGGTTAACTTTCTCACTCATCATTATGACAGGTGACATTCTGTACTGTCGCCTCATATGAAACATTTGATCTAAATTCCAAAATGCTGGATTATAGAAACTAATTTACATATTTTTGCATCGCTGTCTAAATAAATATAGGGTGGTGTATAGTATATCAATTCATGTCTGACTCCTCTGCATGGATGTCTGTGTCTGTCCTAGAATAGTGTTTGCCAAACCTGGTGTGCTAGTTTATAGATCAAATAGTTGGAATGGCTGGAGGAATTTGAGAAGAGGCTTGGGAAACACTGTTGTAGAATGAATGTCTCTCTTTAAGCCTTGGATGGTAATAATTGAACTAAATAAGTAATAACAAATCTTGCTCTGCCTGTGAACAGGACTTTGAGAAGCATGAGAGCATGGAGTATACGCCTCAGAAGAAAGCCTTCTTCAAGCTGAAAGACTGCATCGAGCTGTTCACCACCAAGGAGAAGCTCGGAGCTGAGGACCCATGGTGAGACTTAACTTCATATTGTCAAAGCTAATAAAGGACATAATGAACATTTAAAAGAATAGTTCACTCAAAATAAATAAAAATACATGTTTTAACATGATATTAATCTCCATTCACCCAGAACTAAAATCTCCTGTAATTTGATCAGATGTGTAATTGATCCTGTCTGTCTCGGGTAGTACTAAGAAAGTATATGCTTTTTTATAAATGTTTTATTGTCAAATCAAATATAATAATTCATTAATCTATCCCAGGTACTGTCCAAACTGCAAGGAGCACCAGCAGGCCACTAAGAAGCTGGACCTGTGGTCTCTGCCTCCTGTCCTGGTGGTCCATCTGAAACGCTTCTCCTACAGCAGATACATGAGGGACAAGCTGGATTCACTAGTTGATTTCCCACTCGGGTACGGTTTTGACCAGACGGCCATACTTTTCTGTCAAAACAAGCTATAATGTCAATGAACAAGTATCATTGTGAAAGTAAAAACACTCAGCTGTTTCCCTATGATTAAAAGGGATACTTCTGGATTTTGTTCTACCTCCCCAGAGTAAGATGAACTCGTGGATACCATTTTTATGACTCTGTGAGCAATTTGAAGGAAGTTGCTAACATGCATGCCCATACACTTCTACCTCTACCTCTAACATCCTTCATACAGGACACAGACACAACATTTTTATCCACAAGTTCATCTAACTCTTGGGAAGTATTTAAAGAGCCTCATTGCTAAAATCCAGAAGTATCCCTTTAAGTTGTAAGACACTTATACAAATGTTAAATATCTCTTGAAGAGAAAACAAGGAATGCTCCCCCCCATGAATGGTTCTTTTGTGTGATTCTTTCTCCAGTGACATGGAAATGTCAGAGTTCCTGATCGACCCTAATGCTGGTCCCTGTCGCTATGATCTCATTGCGGTCTCCAACCACTACGGAGGCATGGGAGGAGGACACTGTAAGTCTGATTTTAAGTATTTTTATTTGACAATTTAGTCATCACTAGAAGTGCAGACAACTTCATTTGAACGTAATGTGTGTTCAAAATGATAAATTCAGACATTGCTAGCCACAGTCTTATCCGAGTGTATTCAAACAAGGAAGTTTGAATTAAGAACCAACAGTCTTAATTCCATGCTTGCTTTTAGCAGACAAATGCTCATCTTCTCATCTTGTCTTTGGGACACCTTAGATACTGCTTATGCTAAGAACAAGGATGATAACAAGTGGTACAACTTTGACGACAGCAGTGTCTCTCCAGCCAACAAAGATCAGATAGTGGTGAGTTCCATGGTCCTCCAACATCTTGTCAGATACACAGCACTGCCCAGTGTGAATTGAATGTGCACTTCATGTGTGTGTCTGTTCAGTCCAAAGCAGCGTACGTGCTGTTCTACCAGCGCCAGGACACAGTGAATGGAACAGGCTACTTCAATCTGGACCAAGAGGAGGAGAACAGAGAAGCGGAGGAGGAGAGGAAGAGCGTCCCCTCATCCCAGGGGGCCTCATCCCAGGGGGCCTCCACTTCATTCCAGAATGACGAAGAAGATGTAAACGACAATGTCACCATGAAAACCAACTGAGCTGGAGAAAGAGACAGAGCGAGAGACAACAATATCCATCCTAAGCCATATCGACAGACACAGAGCAGTGGGCCAGGCCTGAGGCTGTGCACTGACCTCTGACCCCATCCATTCCTACGAAGAGTGGGCTACCAGGGGAAACTATACACTGAGAAGTTTGTCAGTGCTGGAACACCCAAGCAATATTACTAAAGAAATCAGGGCCTATAGATATGTGGCCTGACTGACCGGTCTTATTCGTATCGCAGTGAGTCTTCTCCATGTCCATTCTACATGAATCATCCACTCTGGAGGAAAAAGAAGTCAAGCTCTGTTCTGATTCTGAACAATGACATCATCCTGAAATCTAATGGATCCATTAGAAGCGTTAGGAAGGCCTGCATTACGAAGTTCAGTTCGTCATAGAATCAAACACAGAATGTCACAGTGCAGTGGAGTCGCTGCTTTGGCACTTCGAACCGATACTCCCTCCCTCCCACCCACCTGCTTTAATTTTGTTTTTGTTAAGTTTTTATTTTTTTGAGAGCGCAAATCATTAGCATACCATTTTACCATTCTTTTTAAGCTAGGCCTTGTAAATATATATTTTTTAATGAACGCTGAATTATTAAGTTTTAATGATGCGCTGAAGCCTTTTTGGGAATTCTTTCGAATACTTTTATTTTGTTGCACAATCACCTCCACTCCCATTTTTTTTTTTTTATAATGAATTGTATATTAGTGCCACGTACTGCAATTGCTTTACAAATTACTCTGAGCCAGGGTCTTCTCAGTTAAAATGCTTTGAATGCTGCCTTTTAAACACTGGTCAACAGAACACACATCCACACATAGTGACTCTGCTCTGTGTAGAGTAGGAGTGCTGATCTAGGATACTTTTTGCCTCTAGGATCATAATGAATAAGGTTATATGGACAGGGAGGGACCTGATCCTAGATCAGCCCTCCTACTCTGCTTTGTGTATGTGAGGAGGAAGAGCAAAATACACTTCATAATGTAAAACAGCCAAACCAGTCATGTGGTGAACTTGCATTTTAAACACAACTAATGTACACAATATAAGCCTTATGATTAAGTTCTGTTTTTTTCTTCTGCTGGTCCTTACAATAAGTATCCTCCTAGCCACATGAAGTCAAGTTCCAGAAACAACCCCTAGACACTTTTGTAGATCTGAAATGATCAGATAGGTTAGGTGAATTTCATCCCATTTCGCATACCTATCACATGACAAGGTGGAGCTACTACCATATTGCTCACATCCAATTCTTTCAGATCTGCATAAGTGATTAGGAGACGTGTTTGCATATTAGGTAGGGGCTTTTCTGGGACAGAGCCACCACTCTTAGGCTGTATGTTGCATTACTAGCTTTACATGGCTTGAACCTCTCCTCTGCTACCTGCTCCTTCTAGAGGCTTTTTGAGATTATGAATATTGGTGATACATTAGATTTCTGTTACTTGGTTGGATCACCTCAGCCTTAACTCTTAGTCTCAGATTGTAGTCTTTAGCACATTATTACGTCACGCTGTCTGTGCATGGCCCCGAAACACACACACACACACACACACTTAAACAGGACACAGATACGAGCTGAAACTCATTCATACACTCACAGTAACACTTACACACCCTCAAACCTATCTTTGCTGTTCCCAACAGAAACATACATGAATAGCAACCGCTGCTACCGGAATTCAACCATTTAAAAAAAAAAAAAGGGCAAACGCAAGAGCTCGAATGTATGCTGAATGTGACTGATTTGAACTGATCCACTTGTAAGGCTGTTTTTTTTTGCCTCATCTTTTCTTGCTTTGTTTAAATGTGAGGGGGGAAATAGTAGGGGGTTCATTACCTTTGATAGAAATACCTGGGTACTGCTGTATGTGTCCACTCTTCCAAGGGAAAATAATGCTTCATTGTGGTTGGAGCATGTAGGGCGGGAGGGATGGGTGGAGGGTAGTATTACTGATCAGCCTGAGTGGGTGAGATATGGTGATTACATATAGGATATATAATACTGTACATAAGAGTTCACTCTGTGAGTGCACATTTGATAACATTTATTTATATATAAGCATTTAATAAAAAAGATATATATATATTTAAAGACCTTGGCACGACCGACYATGTAATAGGGATTTGGCTTTATAGTCCACAAGTTCAGGGTTGTGTCCGAAATAGTGCTCTATATTTTGGACACACCCAGAATTCTTGCCTGTGCTCTTCTCTTCTGGGGGATTGAATATTTTTTAAAGAGCTATTGTTCTGACTTTTTTTGTAAGGTGAATACATTCAGGCATCCTTGCATGACAGGGTTTCCAGGTTTGGCTGCGTTTGAGTTAACTTGGGTTTACATTTGAAATGCGCATGTGTATTTATACACAAACTTCAATAAAGTTGTGTAAAGTCCAGTACAATTTTTTTTTCTGTAAACTATTCTGAATTACCAACCTTAAGGTTGTGTATAGATGTAGATATAGATGTAACTTGATTGATAATGACTGATTGGGTATTCGTGCCCTAAGGAGGTAAACGTATAACAGGAGCATTCCTGGCTCAACAGAGAAATTGGAAATAGAGGCCCTCTTGTGGTTGAAGCTGGACCATGACTGGATATTATGGTCTATTCATACTATACTAAAACATATTTTGTCGGAGATTATTAAGTGTTGAAGCTCAGCACAAACATGGATGACCATTTGTCTAACTTGATTATTTATTAGAGACTTCTTCAGAATGCGTCTGGCGCATTTTAGAATTTCACACAAAATCGCAATGGCCAACATTTTGCGCATGAATTGAAATACTCCCTTTCCCACAACCCAATACGAATGGAGCTGTTGTGCGGTGCTTTACACCCAGTTTGACGTTTCCCGCAGTTGATCGCATACTCCTTAATTTTCCACACGGATCGCGGGAAGGAGCTGAAACATACTGATATACTATGCGGGTGCGCGTGGCTGTGCTAGACTGAATTGCGCGTGTATTTTTCTTAAAAGCTCGACCGCACAGATAATTGTTCCGCCTTTATGTTTTCTTTACAGGGGAGATGGTTGGCTGCTGCTTGCACCGAAAATACGGTGTACGCACAAGATAATATTGCATTGCTGGGCTGGATCAACCAATCACAATTATAAGGTTGTTTTGTGTGTATGCCATTTAACTGTTCTTAATTATCGGATTGTGATATAGCTTTGTTGTAAACTATTAAGCTATAACGGTATTCAATATTCTCCCTGTATTAATTCCTACGGTCTGTGATTTGTCGTATCTTTCATTCGGGACCCCAGGTAGGCTGACGCGGTTGAAAACGGCACGTGGATGTTCAGTAGCCTATCAAATCAATCGTTGATAATGAAATATACCTCTGGATAAAAAAGAAAGACCGCTACTGCTGTTAATACACAGTCAAACGCTGTATAGTCTAGGTCTAAAACGAGAACTTGGCCGAGACATGATGCAAAGTCCAGCCATGTCATTTTAGGGGAAGGGCAGTGAAGTCAGGAGACTGAGTTGCTCGGGACTTGGGTGGGGTTTCAATTGTGTTTTACGCATGGGACGTGTTGAATGACACAGGTACTGTATATGACGCACCATCATGGAACAGTTCATTCTCATGGTCATTCTGAACCATTTGGACAGGAGGCAGACACACGGATGACAGAGCTGGTTCGTTCGTTCCTTTCCACTGTGCTCCGGCTGAGGTAGTAGTTTGTGCTGTTGGTCAGGTTGTGACATGGCCCGCTGTGGAGATAACTGCGCAAACTACTGCCTTGCTGGCGCTGGTGATATGCACATCAAGATACCTGGATTATTATTTTTCTTGGAGCAAAAACATGTTTGGATTAAACCGATCCAAATTACTTTTTGGCATTCTGAGTAACTGTAACTTCATTACCATTCAAGTAGGCCTGTGTGTGTAATTTGTAGGCATATTCATGACAGAAGTGTTAGCCTATAGATAGGTACACTATATATACAAAAGTATATACACCCCTGTAGATGACTGGTGTATAAAATGTAGGACACAGCCATGCAATCTCCATAGACAAACATTGTCAGTAGAATGGCCTTACTGAAGAGCTCAGTGACCTTCATTGTGGCACCGTCATAGGATGCCACCTTTCCAACAAGTCAGTTCATCAAATTTCTGCCCTGCTAGGGCTTCCCCGGTCAACTGTAAGTGCTGATATTGTGTAGATGTCTAGGAGAAAAAGCGGCTCAGCCCTGTAGTGGTAGGTCACAAGCTCACAGAACGGGACCGCAAAGTGCTGAAACGCGTAACAATTCTGTCCTCGGTTGCAACACTTACTACCGAGTTCCAAACTGCCTCTGGAAGCAATGTCAGCACAATAACTCTTCGTTGGGAGCTTCATGAAATGAGTTTCCATGGCCGAGCAGCCACACACAAACCTAAGATCACCAGGCGCAATGCCAAGCGTCGGCTGGAGTGGTGTAAAGCTCGCCGCCTTTGGACTCTGGACCATCTGGCAGTCCAACAGACGAATCTGAATTTGGGCGATTCCAGGAGAATGCTACCTGCCCCAATGCATAGTGCCAACTTTAAAGTTTGGTGGCGGAGGAAAAATGGTCTGTGGCTGTTTTTCATGGTTCAGGCTAGCCCTCTTAATTCCAGTGAGGGAAAATCTTAACGCTTCAGCATACAATGATATTCAATGATTCCGTAAGGAAATCGTTTGTCGAGATCGGTGTGGAAGAACCCCATTGAACACCTTTGGGATAAATTGGAACGCCGACTGCGAGCCAGGCCTAATTGCCACAAATTCAGTGCCTGACCTCACTAATGCTCTTGTGGCTGAATGGAAGCAAGTCCCTGCAGCAATGTTCCAACATCTAGTGGATAGACTTCACAGAAGAGTGGAGGCTGTTATAGCAGCAAAGGCTGGATCAACTCCATATTAATGCCCATGATTTTGGAATGAGATGTTCGACGAGCTGGTGTCCACACTTTTGGTCATTTAGTGTAGGTGGTTGTCATCATCACCAACTTGAGCACTTGTTTTTTTGTTCCATTCTAAATAAAGTATAAATATTAAAACTTGCCGTTAATTTAACATTTATAGTACTATTTTGCATCATGTATAAAGACTAAAAGAGCCATTTTTATCTAAGCCTACTGGAGTTGTAGCCTAGACCTTTGATCTGATTGCCAGAGTTGTTTTAATACAAGTTTTTCATGTTAGTCATAATTCTCTCATGCAGTGTGTCTTCAGGTCTTTGTCACGCAAATAGTAGGGGAATAATCACATCACAGATGAAGAGGGGAGTCACGCTGTGTGCTGTCAGGAAATGCCATTAGAGAGGAGATAGTGTTACCCTCCATTTAGGCAGCCTGTGTAGTATTTCTCATTCACCCAGGTGCTCTAGTTATTCACGGAGAGTGAGAATTAATGAAATAGCAATACTACTACTAGGCCTACTACACATCAAATCACTTTATTTTACAGAGAGTCAATCCTGCCAGTGCATCGCCTGGTCTCATAGAGTAGACATAACATAGCAAATGTAAATCTGGGACACTCAAAATAGTATGATTTGTAACCATGCCAATGGCAAAGACGAAAGTAGGGTAGTTGGTCGGGGCGGATGGATGGGTGTAAAACATGAACGTATAGCAATCCAAAGGTTGTGTGTTCGAATCTCATCACGGACAACGTTAGCATTTGAGCTAATTAGCAATTACTTTTTGGCTACTTTACAACTACTACCCTTCCCCTTACCTAACTCTTAACTCCTAGCCTAGCTAACGTTATCCTCCCTGCTAACAGTATTCGTAACAAATTGTATGAATCCCTTGATGGCCCTGAAAGAACTTCACTGGATATGTAACCTTGAAACCATATATCCTGAGGCTGCATTTATTGTAGCTGTGGATTTCAACAAGCTAATTTGAGAACAAGGCTACCCAAATTCTACCAGCACATTGATTGTTGTACCCGCTCGAGCAAAACACTTAACCACTGCTACTCATACAAGGTCCTCCCCCGCCCTCCCTTTGGCAAATCTGACCATGACTCCATCTTGTTGCTCCCCTACTATAGGCAGAAACTAAAACAGGAAGCACCCGTGCTTTGGTCAGACCGGCGTTGGATAGACCTATCGGATTCCACACTTCAAGATTGATTCGATCATGTGGACTGGGATATGTTCTGGGTAGCCTCCGACAATAACATTGACGTATAGCTGACTTGAAGAGTTTTTATTAGGTTGTGCATTGGAGATGTTGTACCCACTGTGACTATTAAAATCTTCCCTAGCCAGAAACTGTGGTTTGATGGCAGCATTCGCGTAAAACTGAAAGCACGAACCACCACATTTAATCATGGCAAGGCGACTGGAAACATGACCGAATACAAACAGTGTAGTTATTTCCTCCGCAAGGCAATCCAACAACCAAAGCGTCGGTATAGAGACTCGGTCGCAATTCAACGGCTCAAACACGAGACGTATGTGGCAGGGTCTACAGACAATCACGGATTATAAAAAGATAACCAGCCCTGTCGCGAACATTGACGTCTTGCTCCCAGACAAATTAAACAGCTTCTTTGCGCGCTTTGAGGACAATACGATCATAGTCAAGGATCATATCACCTCCACATAGCTAGGTAGCTATGTAAACCACGCCCCTCTGCGAACGTTCCTTTTGCGATATTGGTTACAAGGCGGTACCTAATTTAAATTGGTCAATTAAAATGAGAGGATTTTGTGATGTCACAAAAATCTCTTAATAATCCCGCCTCCTGAATCCAAATGGGGGAATGGACCAGTAACTATATAATCAAACTTTATCAATGTAGAAGCAACAGTCAATTCATACTTTGGTCATCCTACTTTGATCTGGTTTCATCCAAGTATCAATGTGATTTTGACTTTAAGACCTTTAAGGCCTGTTCAATAAGTTCCAGCGTAAACTTGCCATGACTGACAACTGCATAGCAGTTTCATTGCTTTTGTTTAGGTGATGTTAGAGGTATAACTGCGAAACCACATCGTCCATAAAACCTACCCGCGTTAGAAGTTTGAGAAAGTGTAGGCTACATAGAAAGTGAAACTCATTAAACAAATTAATAAGGATTGATATCAGCCTAAATGAGGTGTAGATTACAGCACACATTTGAATTTGTAACAAGGCTGCATGGGATTTATACTAATGCGACTCGTGCATCCAATGGCAATGTCTGCGATAGGTATAACGCCGGGAATCACTTGCTGATTTGACAGCTCCAATGCAGTTACACCTCTAAAATCATCTAAATAAAAACCATGAAACTGCTATACAGTTGTCCGTTATCGTGGGTTAAGGCAGATTTGATTGAAAATAGTCCTAAATTTACCACATGGTCTACTGACGGGTAGACAGCAGGCAAGAGCCAGAACTGAGTATCTTATGTTCGGAAACCATCTTTGAGCACTGCATCTGTGAWCTTGAGCCACTATCAACAATACATCAAGGGCGACAATGTCACCAAATATGTAATGTAACGTAGGAAATGATATAGTATGTTTACATCAATTAATGTTTTATGGTATGTATGATTTTTTTTTTTTTTAAATGTGCAGTTTGACATGTGGATTATTGCCACTGAATTGAAGGATCAAGTGTGACGTACACAGTATAAATACATCCTCTTATAATATTGAAAGTGAAATACACAGAATTGCACAAACTGAAGTGGCAATTGTGTAGGCCAACTTACTTAATAATCCATGGAGTATATGAAACCTAAAAACATCCTTCAGTGAAGAGATCTCTTTTCTTTGGGTTCTGTCTGAACTACTATCCCTAGCTCCAGCTCTTTCCCAAAGCAAGCAGCATTACATACAAATAAACATCTTGACCATCATCAGCCTAAAATAATGATCTAACAGGGTGACAGGGTGATTAACAGAAAGAAATACAGCTACATCAGATTTGTAACAGAACGTGGGTCTTGGTCTCTGAGTACATTGTGTGAGAGTTCTGATTTGTTTTTACACAAATGAGAAAAACAAGATCAAGTCATACAGAAACAGTACCATAGTGAACTATTGCACCTTGCTCAGTCAGATACAGAATCTATTTTCATTACATAGGCTACATCAACAAGTCAAAAAAATGTGATCTTCACTAAGTTCAGCCTCCCTTTCCATTTGAGATGTTTGAGAAAACTACATAAAGAATACTTTTAGTAGAAACCATTTTCTGCCAGACAAACACCTGTCTGTACTGAACCTTGGTAGGTCTGGAAGAAAGTACTTCAGGAAGTGACTCCTCAAGCCACACTAGGGCATGGTCAGGACAGTCCAGCGTCACATGACTGGGATGTCAGGTCACAGAGTGAGAGAGAGAAAAAAACACTAACTGCCTGCTGGTTGAGGGAGCCTGCTCCATTCAAGGCCTTGTAGGTGGTACTAGGGCTGGCGGTTTCCGTACACCAGAGTGATGATGTAACAGGAGATGTCGTCTCTAGATCCCAGACGTTCGTTAGTGATCCGCCAGCCTCGGTCCTTCAGTACTCCCTTCGCTCTCATCACTAGATCCTGAGCAGCCATTGTGTACCTGGTCACATACATGAAGTGGAGGGGTGTTATGGCAAAAATGGTCCACCGTCAATCGTTGTATTTGCCTTGTTTGTAAGATGTTGGATGTTCACTCATTTTACAGTTTTATGTCAAGCAAAAATTGGACAGAAAAAAAAATTGCTAAGAAAGGTTGGAGGGCCAAATAAAACCACCACGTGCCACCCACCAGTTGTGGAACCCTATTGTACACCTTCACCTGTAACAAAGAGGGTCTTATTCAGGAGGGTACACCATAGAAAAACCTCTTGCAGAGACAAATGTCATGACAGTGGTTCATTAATCACTACCAGTAATCTTTATCATATACCTCGCAGTAACCTTTATTATACACCTCATCCCAGTAACCTTTATTATACACCTCCTCCCAGGAACCTTTATCATTCACCTCCTCCCAGTAATCTTTATAATACACCTCCAAGTAATCTTTATCATACAGCTCCTCCCAGCTCCTGGAAGTCGAAGTCAGGTTAGGATTTACAAACCATAGACGTAATCCATACGCTGGATCACATATGAGTATCATAATCCAGCATTGGGAGATTTCTTTGGATGTGCACTCAATAGTCTGCCTCATAGAATTTCATATATAATTGAATAGGATCTCTGAGTCTGGTAGCATTATCAGACAACCTTGGTTTGACCATGACAGAAGAACTATGGTACTGTACACCCTGATCCCATAGTGTATGTGCTTTAGCCAACTCTTCTATCGTCATACCATACAACAGTGTGGGAGCAGGCTACTGTAGACCCTGAAGCCATTCTCTCTGCCTTTTGAGATAAAGACGATAACACTGTATAATAATGGCACCATAATTAACATGACATCTAAGTGCCTTGTACATATTCCATCATACAGTACTGTACACTACATAACCAATATACGTTCATACATTCACAGCAGAGAAAGTAGGAAAGACGTGGGGGTGGGGAAGAGAGGGAGAGAGCGAGTGAGAGAAAGTGTCCTCAATGAAAAAAAGGAAGTTCAACTTGTTGAGGCAGCCAGGTGAACCCTGGCTGAACTGCCTGTGTAATGATTAAAGATCAAAAGAGCTGAACATTGTCAAATTGAATGAGACAACTCAACGAATGGACTATGAGTGAGATGAAAGAGCTGGGACACTACCAGAGTCAGGGGGGCAAAAGTACTCCAGGAACCAAGCATGGCCAAAAACGTTATGCATTGCTCTTTCCTTCCTTCCTTTCAATATTTACCAGTCTGATAACTTTTGTCTTTACTCACTGTTACAAACCCAGTTAGCCAATCCACTGAAAAAACGACACTTTCACTCGGTCTAGGGTAACGTACGCCTAGTTACTTGGATCATAAACTGAGCTAAATGTGTGCACAAGACGTTATCTGGATATTAGATAGTGTATCTGGGTAGAATGGTGCCAGAATGCTACACGCAGTGTTCCAGAATTGTATTTACCTCTGGACAGCAGGACAGGAAAGGCTTGATGTAGATGTTGGTGTCGTGGACTTTAAGATTGTGGTCACCAAGGCCTCTGATCCCTCATATGGTGGCCATCGCCCTGGCCTGACGAAGAGTCGTAAAGACATCAGTTAGTATACTATTAAACTAAGATATAAAATCAGTTTTTCCTATGTAATAACTCTTTTATAAGTCTGTTATAAATTCTGTTCATATCCACATTCAAACACAGACACGCACACACACTCCCTCTCATGCATGAGACACACACAAAAATAACCGTTTTCCCTTCGCCATAGACAGGGGGAACCTCAGGTCCATCTTCTATGGTTTTATAAGCCCTGTGTGGAAAGAGGAGACAATGTTTTTTTATTTCATGGTTTATAGCGCTGAGCATTACACACACTGTATTTGATGAGCCTCAGTAGACCTGTGCTGAAGGGAGGAGAGGGAGAGAGAGGTTGAGAGAGATTAATAAAGAGAGAGGAGACAGAGAGAAAGAAGGCACAGTAAAAATCACCTGAGAACGAGGGAAGCAGATGGAGACCTCAGATCTTTCAAACATGCTACAGTACCTGTTTTTCCTTCTCTGCTTCATAACAGGCCAGGGAGCCATTCTGGTTCTTCAGAGCCACAGTCAGCAAGTTCATGACCCTTCCTCTAGTTTCACATACACACACTGTAAAGGGGTTGCCGTGAATTTGACAGTCATTTCCAGGAGGCTCATTAGCAAGTAAGTTACTGTATTTCATATTGCAGTACACCTATTGTAATCTAAATACACTCAAAGCAAGCACTGTGTAATGACTCGCATTACAATACTGTAGAATTGACTATTATACTGTAAAAGGTAAATGATGCCATAATCCTAATAAATAAATGGATGAAATTAATTGAGGGTATGGTGTTTGTATGATATTGTTGATAATACCCCAAATTGCAGGTAAAACATTTTAATGCCCCCCCAGGAGGTCAGAGCCCCTGGGCACATGCCCGGTCGGTATACGGCCATAATTACTACAAGTTTAGATAGCTGGCTAGACTAATTTACCAATCTAAAAGTTGTTAGTTGACATGGCAAATTGAGTGACTGTCAGTGACTGACAAAAGATAAAAACTGCTGATGCACAACCAAATTTAAGAAATTGCACCATGTATATTCTACAATTCTAACTCTCAATGGGGGCGGCTCGTCAGTAAGTCCAGGATCTAGTTGCAGAGGGAGGTGTTTAGTCCCAGGGTCCTTAGCTTATGGATGAGTTTTAAGGATACTATGGTGTTGAACGCTGAGCTGTAGTCAATTAATTAGCATTCTCACGTAGGTGTTCCTTTTGTCCAGGTGGGAAAGGGCAGTGGGGAGTGCAATAGAGATTACATCATCTGTGGATCTGTTGGTGCGGTATGCAAATCGGAGTGGATCTAGAGTTTCTGGGATAATGGTGTTGATGTGAGCCATGACCAGCCTTTCAAAGCAGTTCATGGGTACAGACGTGAGTGCTACGGGTCGGTACTCATTTAGGCAGGTTACCTTGGTAACTTTCATGTGCAGTAATATCAGACTTGTATGTCATCTGTAAATACGAATAAAATTGTTAAATTATGAGCCTAGTTGGGTTAGCCACAGAAAAAGGGGCAACCTTCCCGCTAGCCATGATTCACTGAGAAAATGAGTGGGCTGCAAATGCCGAGAGATGAGTTTGGATTGGTCGGTGTTGCATCTTGTGTCTATAAAATGAGCTGCTCGTACTGTAGTTTATTTTTTAAAGATATGTTAGTCATGGAGAACTGCAAATATGTTGCTACTGCTCTCAATAACATTGCTGCCCTGAATTTATCAGACGCTATCGACAAAGGTCAGTGGGAAAAAGTTGTGATGGACAACTTTCTGGACGACGATTGTGCCATGCTATGCTGACTCTCTCATTTCATAACACGTTTTGAAATCAGTGGAACACAACGGGCCTAACAAGCTGTGCAAACTAAACGGAAACAACACAGGATGTCTTATAAAAGGGATTGCAGTCTGCCATGAAGCTTTCATCTATGTATACAGGTAAGAATCTAGCTACAGATTCAGATATTATACGTTTCTAATTTTGTCCGAAAGGTGTTTTCATTGCAAGCTAAAGCTTGCTGTTATCTAGCCACCTGGAGTTTGATGTCTGGCTTGCTAACTAACAATGAACCCAACGTGAATCTTTCATCCATGTATACAGGTAAGAATCTAGCTACAGATTCAGATATTATACGGACTGAATACAGCTATGTAGACCACCTCAAGATAAAAATGCAATATTTAATATCGGAAAGTTAGACTAAATATTAGCACTACACAATCTGGTGGGTAATAACCTTCAATCAACACAAAACAAATCATAAGACTAGAGAAATTTATCAACAAATATTACGAAAACAAGCAACACCCAAACATGACGGAGAGTAAGACAGGGGAACCTTTTTCAAAACTAAAACGTGACTCTTCTACAGACAATTGAATATTTTCACCATTGGGAATGGCAAAGGTCAAAACCAATAAATGACAAACTGGGCATACTTGCACTAGTCAGTAAGGATATTAAAGAGTTGAAGGCAAACCGTGAGATGAGTGATGAAAAAGCTGCGACATTGGAGAAGGAAACAAACAAGCTAAAAGGGACAGTCAATAAGATTGAAACAAAGTTAATGAACTTAAAAAGGAGAACACCGTTCTGAGAGAAGCCTTACTTGACATACAGACTAGATCCATGAGAGAGAATCTGGTACTTACAAGTATCCAAGTGAAAGAAGGAGAAGTTCCTGAATCTGTAGTTAGAGTTCCTCCTTGCAGCGCTTCAGATTCCACGCGAAGCTATCGACAACATCCAACTCAAATGTTTACACCACTTCGGACAGAGAGAGCAAAGGTATGAACGCCCAATCGTTGCCAAATTTGCTTCCTTTAAAGATAAAATAATGGTTAAAAGCCTGGGTAAAAGACTTGCTGGGACCAAAATTGGCAAGAATGACCAGTTCCTGAAGGAAATTGCAGAACGGCGTAAAGTTCTGTATCCAATTTTCTAGGAAAATAGATTTAAAAGGGAATTGAGTAACTCTCGTCATCGATAAACTATATATTGATAACCAGCTGTTCAGGGACACAAAGACTACTCCATGGCTATTTTAAAAATTACAAAGTTCTTATAGACGAGGAAAATAATGAAACACAATTCTAGCCTGGTTATGGATTGTAATAATACAATAAATATATTTTCTATATATCTTCAAATAACTAATTGGAACACAAAAGCACTAATTCAACATGGTGAAGATAAAAACTCAAACAGAAGGCACAGTATGTGTGGATGGTGTGGTGTGTTTTTTTTATGTATGGGGAAAGTGAATTATGAATTATGTTGAGTGAGAAGGGAAATGGTTGCATATCTCAGAACCAATGTATTGCTGTGAGCGGGGGTGTGAGAGAGCTTTCAATGTTGTTCAGATGATGGATATACTTTTTATAATGAATTATGTCTTATTGTCCTATCATGGTGGAACAGTGTTTTAAAATAAATTATACATTTCATTTATTTATTGTCCTATCATGGGGAACTCAATTTTTTAAATAAATTATATATCTTATTATTTATGATCCTATATTGATGGAACGGTCCACAACCCTATACGCTAGACACCCACCTGAATGACCAAGATACTAAGGAGAAGTCTCTAACTGTTTTATGGGCCTGCTGTAAGTGGTCTGTATGCAGCAAAAAAATGCGGTCAGAGACCTAGAGCAGCACTGCCCCCTCAACATTCGGTGCCTGCTTGTCAGGGTTGGTCCTGCAAAGCCAAAGCCCCCTAAAGGGAGAGCATACTATACAAGGAAATTCTCAAAGCTGCTAATGAGAACCTTGACGACCTTGTATCTAGCCGGTGGGGTGCCCCCACCCAGGCAGTGGCAGTGCTGGCAACACTAGCTGCAGTAACCCATGGGGAGGGGGTCACACTCTGACATTCAGAGAGGGTGTATATTATTGTGGCCCTGGTGGCACAAAATCAAAAGTCTGACTGCATGGAGGTGCTTGGGAATATGGTCAATACGGGGGACCGTGTTGTGGGTGTTTCAGGGAAAAAGTGTACATTTGACCTCCATCTAGGATGTGGCAATGGTTAATAAAATCTCTCAATTTCTTCCCATTTTTTTGCACAGTCTTGCAGGCCTTCTCATACAGCTGCAACTGTATATGCATTCATAAATCAAGACCTTTCTTGAGTTGGGCTCTGGGATGGTGCAACTGTTGAGAATGTGAGCCTATGATTGTGTGGGGGAAAGGGTTGAGTTAACAGTAATTTTGATCCAAATGTGCAAATTGTCCAAACAGATAATAAAGGTAGATGGATTATTTTAAATATGTTATTGGACAATAAACAGATATGGCTTATTAACCTATACGGTCCAAATAATGATGATGATCCAAGCTTCTTTGAAAATATATAAGAATTTATCAACTCTACAAGCAACATTAGACTCTATTATTATGGTGGGAGATTTTAATACGGTCTTAAATACCTCTATGGACCGGAAAGGAAATCACACTACAAACCATCACCCTCAGGCACTTAAGGAAATCATGAATGTCATGGATATATTGGAATTAGTGGATATATGGAGACTTAAATACCCTGACCAAGTGAGATATACATGGCGGAGGCTTAATCAAGCTAGTCGTCTTGACTACTTTCTTATACCATTCTCTCTGGCACCAAAAGTTTAAAAAGTGTTGATAGGGGACAGAATGCAGTCGGATCATCACATAATTGGCATATATATTACTCTTACAGAATTTCCACGTGGGCGAGGATATTGGAAATTTAATCAAAGCCTACTAGATGATAAATTGTTTAGAACTAGGACAGAAGAATTTATAACTGACTTTTTCAGACATAACATAGGTACATCAGATCTCCTTATTGTATGGGACACTTTTAAATGTGCCTTTAGAGGCCATGCAATTCACTACTCATCTATAAAACAAAAGCAATTTAGAACAAAAGAGTCCATATTAACAAAGGAAATTGAAGGACTAACAGTACAGTTAGATAGCAATAAAAACTGTACCATAGAGGCACAGAATAAGTTGGAGGAAAAACAAAAAGTAAAGGAGGAACTTATTCAAGAGTTATAAATTATAAAAAATAAAGCTAACTGGATGGAATATGGGGGAAAATGCACCAAATTCTTTTTCAATCTTCAATATAGAAATGCAACCAACATATTTTTATTGAAACTTGTTACAAATGATGGAGTCACGCATGATTCACCAAATTATATTTTGAAAGAGGAAGTAAAGTATTTTAAGAATATGTTTTCGTTTCAGTCTCCTCCATCTCCACTAACGGAAGCTAATTGTATGGATTTTCTTCCTAATAATAATGTAAAATTTACATCTGTACAGAAAGACTCATGTGAAGGCCAAATTACAGAGGAGGAACTTCTTTATGCAATTAAAGCCTTTAAGGCTGGGAAAACTCCAGGGCTGGATGGCATACCAGTGGAAGTATCTAAAACCTTTTTTGATATACTCAGAGGACCATTATTAGCTTGTTTTAACCACTCCTATATAAATGGTAGATTATCAGACACGAAACAAGAAGGTCTGATATCATTATTACTGAAACAGGATCCAAGTGGTATATATAAAGATCCAGTCCATTAAAAAAAATTGAGACCTCTTTACACTTCAGTGTTGTGATGCAAAATGCTTGGCGCATAGAATTTAGAAAGTATTGTCAGATATTATTCATCCTAATCAGACAGGTTTTTTACATGGACGATACATTGGAGATAATATAAGACAAGTACTGGAAACAATAGAATACTATGAAATATCGGGGACACCAGACCTGGTTTTTAAGGGATTAGAAATCCGTGGCTTAAAAACAAAGGTGTCAATGTACGCTGATAATTCATGTTTTCTTTTAAAACCACAATTAGAATCTCTCCATGGCCTCATAGAGGATCTAGATACTTTCGCTATCTTCTCTGGATTACAACCGAATTATGATAAGTGTACTATATTATATATTCGATCACAAAAAAATGCAAATTTTACATTACCGTGTAGTTTACCAATTAAATGGTCTGACGGTATACAAATCCCAAAAGAAAGAAATGAACTTCAATAAATTTTTATAGAAAGTTAGCAAAAATAGATAGGTATTTTCCTTTCCATGGAAGCAAGATCTTGTCTGTTTGTGGAAAAATAACCTGATTAACTCTTTAGTCATATCACAGTTTACCTATTTGCATATAGTTTTGCCTACACCTGCTTTTTAAAATATATGAAAAAAATATTATTATATATTAAAAATATTATATTCAATTTTATTTGGAATGGCAAGCCAGACAAAATTAAAAGGGCCTATTTATATAACGAATATGAATTCGGAGGGCAGAAATTATTAAATATTAAAGCATTAGACCTCTCACTAAAGGCATCAGTCATACAAAAGGTATACTTAAATCCAAACTGGTTCTCTAGTAAATTGGTAGGAATGCGCCGAAAAGAGATGGCCGCCTCGCTTCGTGTTCCTTGGAAAATATGCAGTATTTTGTTTTTTTACGTGTTATTTCTTACATCGGTACCCCGGGTAATCTTAGGTTTCATTACATACAGTCGGGAGGAACTACTGAATATACGATTAACGTAACTCATCATCGTTCCTACCAGGAATACGACTTTCCCGAAACGGATCCAGTGTTTGCCTTCCACACAATACAATGGATCTGATCCCAGCGCGCGACCCTGTGCGACGCCGAAAAAGGGGAAAACGTGGCGGTCTCGTGGTCAGGCTTCGGAGACGGGCACATCGCGCTCCCTCCCTAGCATACACTCGCCAATGTCCAGTCTCTTGACAATAAGGTTGATGAAATCCGAGCACGGGTAGCATTCAGAGAGACATCAGGGATTGCAACGTGCTCTGCTTCACGGAAACATGGCTAACTCAAGGACGCTAACGGAGTCGGTGCAGCCAGCTGGTTTCTTCATGCATCGCGCCGACAGAAACAAACATCTTTCCGGTAAGAAGAGGGCGGGGGGGAATGCCTTATGATTAACGAGAAGTGGTGTGATCATCATAACAACACACACAAGAACTCAAGTCGTTCTGTTCACCTGATCTAGAACTCCTCACAATCAAATGTCGACCGCATTATCTACCAAGGGAATTCTCGTCAATCATAATCACAGCCGTATACATTCCCCCCAGCAGACACATCGATGGCCCTGAACGAACTTTATCTGACTCTTTGTAAACTGGAAACCACACACCCTGAGGCTGCATTCATCGTGCTGGGGATTTTAACAAGGCTAATCTAAAAACAAAACTCCCTAAATTCTATCAGCATATCGAGTGTGCACCAGGGCTGGAAAACACTAGACATTGTTATACTAATTTCCGCGCGCGCTTATAAGGCCCTCCCCCGCCCCCTTTCGGAAAAGCTGACCACGACTCCATTTTGTTGATTCCAGCCTACAAACAGAAACTCAAACAACAAGCCTCGCGCTCAGGTCTGTTCAACGCTGGTCCGACCAATCTGAATCCACGCTTCAAGACTGCTTCGATCACGCGGATTGGAATATGTTCCGCATCGCGTCCAACAACAATTTGACGAATATGCTGATTCGGTGAGCGAGTTCATTAGGAAGTGCATTGACGATGTCGTACCACAGCAACGATAAAACATTCCCAAACCAGAAACGGTGGATTGACGGCAGCATTCGCGTGAAACTGAAAGCGCGAACCACTGCTTTTAACCAGGGCAAGGTGACCGGAAGCATGACCGATACAAACAGTGTAGCTATTCTCTCCGCAAGGCAATCAAACAGGCTAAGTCTCAGTACAGAGACAAAATCGAGTCGAAATTCAACAGCTCAGACACAAGAGGTATGTGGCAGGGTCTACAGTCAATCACGGATTACAAAAAGAAAACCAGCCCCGTCGAGGACCAGGATGTCTTGCTCCAGACAGGCTAACAAACTTTTTTGCCCGCTTTGAGGACAATAAAGTGCCATGACACGGCCCCCTACCAAAACCTGCGGGCTCTCCTTACCTGCAGCCGAGGTGAGTAAAACATTTAAACGTGTTAACCCTCGCAAGGCTGCAGCCCAGACGGCATTCCCAGCCGCGTCCTCAGAGCATGCGCAGACCAGCTGGCTGGTGTGTTTACGGACATATTCAATCAATCCTTATCCCAGTCTGCTGTTCCCACATGCTTCAAGAGGGCCACCATTGTTCCTGTTCCCAGAAAGCTAAGGTAACTGAGCTAAACGACTACCGCCCCGTAGCACTCACTTCCGTCATCATGAAGTGCTTTGAGAGACTAGTCAAGGACCATATCACCTCCACCCTACCGGACACCCTAGACCCACTCCAATTTGCTTACCGACCAATAGGTCCACAGACGACGCAACCACACTGCACACTGCCCTAACCCATCTGGACAAGAGGAATACCCATGTGAGAATGCTGTTCATCGATTACAGCTCAGCATTTAACACCATAGTACCCTCCAAACTCGTCATCAAGCTGGACCTGGGCTCGACCCCGCCCTGTGCAACTGGGTCCTGGACTTCCTGACGGGCCGCCCCAGGTGGTGAGGGTAGGTAACAACATCTCCACCCCGCTGATCCTCAACATGGGGCCCACAAGGGTGCGTTCTGAGCCCTCTCCTATACTCCCTGTTCACCCACGACTGCGTGGCCATGCACGCCTCCAACTCAATCATCAAGTTTGCGGATGACACTACAGTGGTAGGCTTGATCACCAACAACGACGAGACGGCCTACAGGGAGGAGGTGAGGGCCCTCGGAGTGTGGTGTCAGGAAAATAACCTCATACTCAACGTCAACAAAAAAAAGGAGATGATTGTGGACTTCAGGAAACAGCAGAGGGAGACCCCCCTATCCACATCGACGGGTCAGTAGTGGAGAAGGTGGAAAGTTTTAAGTTCCTCGGTGTACACATCACGGACAAACTGAATTGGTCCACCCACACAGACAGCGTTGTGAAGAAGGCGCAGCAGCGCCTCTTCAACCTCAGGAGGCTGAGAAATTCGGCTTGTCACCAAAAGCACTCACAAACTTCTACAGATGCACAATCGAGAGCATCCTGTCGGGCTGTATCACCGCCTGGTACGGCAACTGCTCCGCCCACAACCGTAAGGCTCTCCAGAGGGTAGTGAGGTCTGCAGAACGCATCACCAGGGGAAACTACCTGCCTCCAGGACACTACACCACCCGATGTCACAGGAAGGCCATAAAGATCATCAAGGACAACAACCACCCAAGCCACTGCCTGTTCACCCCGCTATCATCCAGAAGGCGAGGTAGTACAGGTGCACAAAGCAGGGACCGAGAGACTGAAAAACAGCTTCTATCTCAAGGCCATCAGACTGTTAAACAGCCACCACTAACATTTAGGGCCGCTGCCAACATACTGACTCAACTCCAGCCACTTTAAAAATGGGAATTGATGGAAATTATGTAAAAATGTACCACTAGCCACTTTAAGCAAATGCCACTTACAATGTTTACATCCCCTACATTACCCATCTCATATGTATATAACTGTACTCTATATCATCTACTGCATCTTGCCATCTTAATGCAATCATAGTACCACTAGCCACTTTAAACTATGCCACTTTATGTTTACATACCCTACAGTACTCATCTCATACGTATATACCGTTCTGTACCACCACTCATTCATATATCTTTATGTAACATATTCTTTATCCTTTACACTTGTGTGTGTGTGTGTAAGGTAGTAGTGTGGAATTGTTGGTTAGCTTACTGTTGGTTTATTACTGCATTGTCGGAACTAGAAGCACAAGCATTTCGCTACACTCGCATTAACATCTGCTAACCATGTGTATGTGACTAATAAAATTTGATTTGATTTGATTTGAATGTCTCATCCTTTGTTCAAGAATGGCCTTTTTCCCTTTTCAGATTACACCAGCTCAGTTTTGGTTGTTTGAAAAGGAAATAATCTCCAAAATATTGTTATTTTTTAAACAAGCCTTAGAAAGTTGGTTGCAATTTCAATTTAATCTACCTAAAAAGACAGAACAAATAATACAACAAATATTGTGGTTAAACTCAAATATAGTAATTGATAAAAAAWAAAAAAAATTGTGAATGATATCATAAATAGGACTGGTGGAGTTATGTCACACATGCAGCTAACCCAGACATATAGAAATGTCTGCTCTACCCAAAATTACAACCAACTAATTGCAGCATTACCACAAAAATGAAAGAGGCAAGTAGAAGGGGGGAAAAGTAAGGAACTTGTATGTCTGCCCAGTATTAAAGAACATAAATGGTTAAAGAAAAGTGTGATAAATAAAAACATATACKAATTTCATTTAAGGACCAAAAAACTGACAGCTTTGCCATATAAATTGCAAAATAGTTGGGAAGAGAWTTTCGATGTACCCATTCCATGGCACATGGTTTATGAATTGATACGCAAAACAACGCCGGATTCAATACTTCAAATTTTTCAATTTAAATTACTATACAAAATTCTTGCAACCAATAGAATGGTATACTTTGCTGTGAGGAGGCAGAGTCATTAGATCATTTATTTTGGAACCGTCCATATGTAGCTTGTTTTTGGTCACAGGTCCAGGAATGGCTGAAGAATTGCAACTTTTGCCTAGAACTAACTCTGCAGATAGCAATACTGGGTGATTTGAAAAGTCATAATCAATCAATAATATAATAATTATTTTCGTTAACAAAAATGTATCTGTAGAAGCTATGATATTAGAAAGGTGAAGCATCACAGCACAGTTGAAAATAATATGGCAAATAGAAATCCAAAATGGATGGTGTTAATTAAGAGATCAATGGGAGGGGTTGACTGGAGTTGAAGGGTGGGACTAATAACAAGATAACCAATGTAAAACATACGGGGTGTGTAAAATATATATATTTTGGTTCAGAAATTCTGTGAAATAGCACAGTTTTACAAATAGAAATCAAACTGGATGGACATCAGAAATAGAGGAAGAACTAAAAACAAACTAAATGTAACTATTGTAAAATAGATTGTCTGTAAAATGTGTATAAGATGTATAAACTGAAGGTAGAAGCCTAAGTGTTATTGTTTATTAGTTTACTACAATTGGGGGAGGGGTGGTAGGGTTTTCAGGTAATAATAAAGGTATATTCTAAAAATAAGTATGTATATCTATATAGGTATGTGTATGTATATATGTGTATATGTAAGCATATGTGTATGTATATACAGTGGGGAGAACAAGTATTTGATACACTGCCGATTTTGCAGGTTTTCCTACTTACAAAGCATGTAGAGGTCTGTAATTTTTATCATAGGTACACTTCAACTGTGAGAGACGGAATCTAAAACAAAAATCCAGAAAATCACATTGTATGTTGATCCAGAGAAAGAGAGAATGCTGTGAGCAACCCACTTTGGGGAGTCAACTCTTAATCTCCTGACTGATGACAGAATTGCTGGGTGAGTCTAGACCAATATAATTTTAAAAGAACCAAATCAGGTTAAAATAATGTATGCAATGAGTGATATGTATCTGTGATGTATAAGTGTTCAAGTCCTTTGTTATATTGCAGAGTTTTGAGGTTTGAGGCCTCTGTTTTTGTGAAACCTTCTTGTTGTACAGAAGTAGGTTGTTAGTTGAGAAGCAGTTTTTTGGTGTGAAACCTTCTTATTGCATAGAAGTGAATTGCTAGTTGAGTAGCAATTTTTACACGTGTGGTTAATGTAAGCCTTGTACGCATTCAACAAGCTTTGAGTGAACATAAGTTATGGGTTGCCATGCCCCACAGAAACAATTTGTGTTCTAGAAGAGGTTTGAGTCCTCAAAAGGGGTTATATATATATATATATATATATATATATATATATATATATATATATTGGGGTTAAATAAATATATAAACATAGAGATATATATTAAACAACTTTTGACGTTAATGTAATGCCACTGTTAAGTGAGAAAACCAGTATGGAAAAGGGTGGAACAGCTCTTCCGGATGTGAACATGAAACAGATTTTAAATTCACTGTCTAGAACCATTTCAAAGTAGAGCAGGAGACACGGGGGGAAAAGTCAGATGTGACCCCCACTTGTGGCCTCTCTGTTCTCCTAATCTATCCTTACACTAAGTTGTGCAAGGCAGATCAGGTTTCAAGCATCTGGTCAGCACTGTTTGTCTTTGAGTCAACAGATTCTGACAGCAGTGACGAATGATGTCTTAGGCCAACCAGAACACAGGCTGTAAAAGAAAGTAAAGGCCGACTTCTAGAGATAGTGATCACACATAAATCAGCATCTCCAAAACAGTTGGATGAATGGTCAAAAACTTTTAAGCATCTATGAGACGTGGTTATCAAAGTTGTGCAGGTTCCGAGTGAAACCGAGTGAAACATTATTCGTTCAGTAAAAGAGAAACCTGGTGTATGTCATTATTGCGGGATTTCTGGTCACTGGTAATGAAAATGTCAGAAAAGAAATCACGATTTTAGGAGAAGTGGCCAGGAGAAGAAGGGTCCGTCTAAGGCAGTGCTTCTCAATTATTTTCTGTTACGCCCCCCCCCTAGGAAGAAGTAAACATTTCGTGCCCCCCAACTCTCCGCCGCGACTGTAAATAGTATAATTTGTCTATAAAATTGTTATAAGTACACCTCTGCATAACATTGTATCCTTATTAACATTAAAGAAAACTAAAAAACTAAAAAGAAAGAAATATAGATCAACTTACAAAGAATAACTTTATTAACATAGTTTTTTAGTCTGTAACAGAAAAGACTTAAAGTGCATCGATTTGTCTGAAATTAAATAAAAAAATTCAATCCTTATTTAAACTGTACATTTTTTTTTACCATTTGATACTGAAATATTAAATTAAATATAATAAATTCAAATTGATCAGCAACATTAATTCAGGAGCACTGAGGTAGTATCAGCTCCTCTGCTATGGAGTGAGGTTTTTTGCACTGAGCAATTTGGTACGCCACCTGATATGATGCTAACAGTGCTCGCTGGTTTACTGAAGTAGCATTCACAAAGCGGGACGATTGTTGGCAATATTCGGCACGTTTTCGCTGAAAAAACTCAAGCAGCTTATCAGCGTGATTGGGGTGTAATGTCTTTAAGTGACGTCTTAATTTATTTGGCTTCATGCTGTCCGCTGCCAACACTTTTAGACACAGTAAACATACCGGTCTTTCCTCGTCTCCCACCGTAGTCACAGTGAAGCCAAGCGCTACATATATTTCCTCGTCTTAGCTTTCGGGAGACTTACGTTTGTCTCATTATCTCCATCTCTCTCCGCCTTTCTTTTCATCCCTGTTAAATATTTTTCCATGGTGTCTCTTAAGGGTTTGTTATCTGCACTTCATATCTCCTGCTCTGTGCTGTGTGCTCTTGTTCGGTGCAAAAATAAACTACTCCCTGCAGCAAAGAAAAGCATGTTCCCCGGGGTCACACGCGCCCCCCCTGGCATCGCTCCGAGCCCCCCCAGGGGGGCGCGCCCCACTATTTGAGAAGGACTGGTCTAAGGGAAGATGGAATCAAGACAACAGCCCCAACGACACAATACTTGTGCAGAAATTTAAGAGGCTCAGCAGCAGAGTTTGCTAGATGCTGTGGAGGTAAACTAATAGACTCCCTCTTACGTCCCTACTCAGCTGGTGTACATATGAAATTGGATGGAATATATGTGAACATGATGGTTAACAACATTGCAGTATATATTTTTTAATAGATACGGGTGCTGAAGTCACTGTATTTCCCATATCTTATGCAAAACATACATGTCCTCAGTACACGGGCAAGAAGATGAGAGCAACAGGAGTGGGGGGAGACGTAGACAGATAAACCATGAAACAAAATAAACCATTATCAATTTCTATTGGTCCAATGAAGATTGATGCACGAATCTACAGTTCAGAACCATACTATTTGGACTACGAAGAAAAATGAGTGTGGAACTTTGGATATCGAATCAGTGTGCTTGACAGGTGTTGCCCCACCTTGCACGAAACAATATCCCATTAGCAAGGAAGCAATGGACACTACTAAAGTAGTGAGTAAAGATCTATGGGACATGGGTATAGTTGAAAAGACACCATGTAATCCAGCTACTCTGATGTATCCTACAGATACCACATTACTTTAACACGACTGTTGTGAGTTGTTTTGGATCAGCTCTCTGATGGGTTTATAGAATCATTTGTTGAAAAACCCTGAGTTTATCTTATGCACAGATGGTTCAAGCATTGTGGATGCAGGTGTGAGGTAGGCTGGGCATGGGTAGTTACTACAATGAACAATGTGATAATACCAGGCACGTTAGATTTGAGAAAAGCAGATGTTCACTTTATGAGTGACACAATGCTTAACTTCTCTAGGGTAGGGGGCAGCATTCGGAATTTTGGATGAAAAGCATGCCCAAATTAAACTTCCTGCTTCTCGGGCCCAGAAGATATGATATGTATATAAATGGTAGATTTGGATAGAAAACACTCTAAAGTTTCCAAAACTGTTAAAACAGTGTCTGTGAGTATAACACAACTGATTTGGCAGGCGAAAACCTGAGAAAAATCCATTCGGGAAGTAGTTTTATTTTTGGTTTTGTAGTTTTCTATTCAATGCCATTACAGTATCCATTGACTTAGGACTCAAATTGCAGTTCCTATGCCTTCCARTAGATGTCAACAGTCTTTAGAAATTGTTTCAGGCTTGTATTCTGAAAAATTAGGAAGTAAGAGCAGTCTGAATGAGTGGACCCTAAAGTGTCACAGAGCTTCTTCCTGCGCACGACCGAGAGAGTGTCTTTCTTGATTACCTTTTATATTGACAACGTTATTGTCCAGTTGAAATATTATCGATTATTTAGGCTAAAAACAACCTGAGGGTTGAATATAAACATCGTTTGACATGTTTCAATGAACTTTACGGATACAACTTGGATTTTTTTGTCTGCCTGTTTTGACTGCGTTTGAGCCTGTGGATTACTGAAGAAAACGCGCGAACAAAACAGAGGTTTTTGGATATAAAGAGACTTTATCGAACAAAAGGAACATTTATTGAGTAAATTAATGTCTGCTGAGTGCAACCATATGAAGATCATCAAAGGTAAGGGATTAATTTTATCTCTATTTCTGACGTGTGCAACTCTTCTACTTGGCTGGTTACTGTTTGTAATGATTTGTCTGCTGGGCTATTCTCAAATAATCGTAAGGTATGCTTTCGCCGTAAAGCATTTAAAAAATCTGACACCGTGGTTGGATTCACAAGAAGTTCATCTCTTGACACTACAGGGGGTGCTGTTTCAACTTGGACATTTATCGTTCCCAAATTAAACTGCCTCGTACTCAATTCTTGCTCGTACAATATGCATATTATTATTACTATTGGATAGAAAACAATCTCTAGTTTCTAAAACCGTTTGAATTATGTCTGTGGGTGAACCAGAACTCTTTCTGCAGCGAAATTCATGACAGGAACTGCGACGGTCTGAAAACGAGGCTCTGTTCTCAGATCAGTTTAAAGCTCTGTATGTATCCTATGGGTTGACATTGATGCACCGCCTTCCCTGGATGTCAGTCCAATAGAAGTGGAATGGAGTTTCTACGTAGTTCTCAGAGCTTATAAAAGGCAAGGAACGATGGGAGCTCTCTTTTCGACTTTCGTCATTGCGCAAAGCAGACTCAGGATGGCATTTTGAAACGCTCAGTTATCGACCTTAGATAATCTGTCTGTAATTTAATTCGATATAGGTGTTAGAAACATCTAAGAAGTTATTTAAACCGAGTTATATAGTTTATGCGAGTATATTGCTATTTTCCGGAATTTCTTAGTATTGCGTTTTGAACATTTGGCATGTTGTGGCAATAGCTATTGTTAGTGCCTAATTCGAAGTTGAAGAACGACGTTTTACAACAAGCAACGATTCTTGGACAAAAGGACCACTTGCCCAAGATTCTGATGGAAGCTCGTCAAAGAGTAAGAGCTATTTATGATGTTATTCCGTATTTATGTGGAAAAATGTAAACGGATTTGTCGCCATTATTGCGGCCTAGTCTGGCTGTAACGGAACACTGTATGTCTAGTACGTTAATTTTAAAATCTAACTCAGCGGTTGCATTAATAACTAATGCATCTTTCATTTGCTGTCAACCTGTATTTTTTAGTCAAGTTTACGATTATTTATTGATTAGATTAGGTGCTTTCCAAGATGCGCCGGCCAGAATGCTGATCCTGTTTGCCACTGATCACATTGTATAACCACGATTTGTGCTGCTAAATATGCACATTTTCGAACAAAACCTATATCAATTGTGTAATATGATGTTACAGGACTGTCATCTGACGAAGTATATCAAGGTTAGTCAAATTATATATCTTTTGCTGTATTGTTACGATCGCTAACTGTGCTGCTGGTAATTGCTTGTGTTTCTGTATTGTGCTAAGCTAATATAAATGCTATATGTGTTTTCGCTGTAAACACTTAAAATCTACATATTGGCTGGATTCACAAGTCGCTCTGGATAGAGAGTCTGTCTCTAATGACTTAAATGTAAATGTTGGGCTTTCATTTGCTGTCGCTGTGTATTTTTCAGAAATGTTTTAAGATGAGTAATTAGGTATTAGGTTCTGTAATTATTCTGGCAGCTTCGGCATATTTCAGATTGCAGCTGCAATGTAGATGTGATTTATACCTGAAATATGCACATTTTCTCAAAAACATATGCTATACAATAATATGTTATCAGACTCATTTATGAAGTTGTTTCTTGGTTAGTGTATTTATATCTTTATTTGTCGAATTAGTGATGGCTACTGATGGAGTAAAAAACTGGTGGTTACTGGTGTCTTTTGGCTAACGTGTTAGCTAATGATTTACATATTGTGTCTTCCCTGTAACATTTTAAAAATCAGAAATGATGGCTGGATTCACAAGATGTGTACTCTTCATCTGGTGTCTTTGGAATTGTTTTAATGATATTTAGATGCTAGTATTTACTTGTGACGCTATGCTAGGCTATGCTAGTCAGCTTTTTTACTGTGGGGGGTGCTCCCGGATCCGGGTTTGGGAGGAATTAGAGGTTAAACCTATGTAAAATATGTTTTGTTTTCTGAATTTTTATAATTAGTATTTCTGTATTTGAATTTGGCGCCCAGCAGTTTCACTGGCTGTTGAAGAGGTGGGACGCTAACGTCTCACGTACCCAAGAGAGGTTAACTATTGCATACAACTCTCTAATGGGGGAAAACTCCCGAGGGGGGCATGACGTAGTGCCAGGATAGTGGGTGATGGTAAAAAAATGTCACAGACACATTAGGGCCAAAATGGGAAAGTCCTTATCAAGTTTTGCTCATAATGAGGTCAACAGTAAAAGTTCAGGGAAAATCACGATGGATACATGTCATTCAATGCAAGGTTGTCCATATTCATTGCAAGATTGTCCATGTTGATGACAAAGCGGAGCCTGGAGAATAACTGATTGATTAGCAATCGGGGGCAAATCTCGGGTGAAGAAGCATAGTAAGATGATCAGAACCTGATAAGCTTCTATGTTGTATACCGCAGTCGTCATATTAGGGATATCTAGGTGAAACGTTTTCCTGAAAATTGGGACATGCTTACTTAGGGAAATCTATGTGAAATATCAATTTCTCTTGAAACCAGGACATGTTACTTTCACTTTATTGTTTCCTTTGTTACAGGTTATGAGAATCTATCGTCTGAGGCTGCAGCAATATCCCTTGACTGTACCTGAAACAATACAAGATCACCTGTGAAGTGCAACCAGTGGAACGGAAGAAGAATTCCTCACTACTGGCAGACTGTCAGAACATAATTTTTAATAGTTATCTATGTGGGACTGATACCAGTGTAAAATAGTTGGTCTTTTTTAAAGGACTTTGTGAATGATTACCTTGACAATAGGATGATTTAATATTATTGTCTTTCAGACAAGTGAAAGATGTTTGAAATTATTTGCCTTGTGAGTTTCCTCCTAATACAGGATGTGGGTGGTGTTTCCATTTCTAACACAGTGATACAGTTGAGGTCGGAAGTTTACAAACTTATGTTGGAGTCGTTAAAACTCGTTTGTAGACCTCCACAAGTCTGGTTCATCCTTGGGAGGAATTTCCAAACGCCTGAAGTTACCACGTTCATCTGTACAAACAATAGTACGCAAGTATAAACACCATAGGACCACACAGCTGTCATACCGCTCAGGAAGAAGACGCGTTCTGTCTCCTAGAGATGAACGTACTTTGGTGCGAAAAGTGCAAGTCAATCCCAGAACAACAGCAAAGGACCGTGTGAAGATGCTGGAGGAAACAGGTACAAAAGTATCTATATCCACAGTAAAACGAGTCCTATAATCGACATAACCTGAAAGGCCGCTCAGCGTGGAAGAAGCCACGACTCCAAAACCGCCATAAAAAAAGCTTCAATCCATTTAGAAAACATGTCAACAATAATTATTCCCCTCACAAGGGGTAAACTCTATGAAGTCCATCATTAAGTGCTCAAAGGGTCCTTCAAGCCTTGGATGGGACGCCATGGATATTGAAAATGCCGCGCCCAACAATGTTAGTCATTCAACAATAATTTCTTGCAGAAATGTTCTGCGAACTCAGTAAAAACCTACTCAAGTCCAACCTAGGCCTACAGTCAATCTGAATAGCCTGTGTATTAATTTTTGTGCAAGCATGAGGCACATGAACGGTTAGCGGAGACATAGCCACAATATCAGAACAAGCCAAAACAGCCTCAGTAGCAGCCACTACTGACCTCAAACAGGAAACCATTCCCCTGATAACACTATCCAATCGTTTAGAATAATAGCCCACAGGTCTATATCCCACACCACCATGATACTGTGTCAAAACTGCTGACATAAATCCACCCGTCTCAGAAACAAATAGATGAAAAGGTTTCATATGGTCTGGCAGGCCCAGGCAAAGAGCAGACATCAGAGTTTGTTTCAATTTTACCAATGCTTACCAATGCCTCATCTGTCCAGACCACAATTTCACTCGCGTCCATCTTTCTCCCATAAATACAATCCTGCAATGGTTGAACTATCGCTGCATAGTCTTTCAACAACGGACGACAGTAACCAGCCACACCTGACAAAGACATGTGCTGCTTAGTAACAGGTTTAGGCAAAACTTGAATTGCCTCTAATCTATCTTTGGAGAGGGAGCGACCCTTGGAAGTAATGTCATGACCTAAATATCTAACGGTGCTCCGGCATAACTGCATTTTACTTGGGGAAACTTTGTTACCATTTTCTGCTCAGAATATCAACAATGCTCAAGTGTTCTTATTAAATCTCTCCTCTGATTGTGAGCAAACCCCCCAAAAACATTTGCCAAATCAATCAACAACTACCTGGGGGCACCTGGGATAAAATGTTAACAGTGTTAGGCACCAGAGCTGCTCTAGCATGTCCAGCATAGTTTACTATTCTAAGGTCTTGCACAAAGTGGGTATTTTTTGGAACGACCACAAGTGGCGCAGCTCCTTTAATGCGTCCAATGTCGATCTTTGATTTAGCTCACAGGTTTTAATGTATGTCTTTTAGCCAATCAATGTGTGAATGATCTTGTAATACCACAGGCATGGTTTCAATGGGAATTGGTTATTGTCATCCAAACACCCACATTTTTCCATTGGTTTCCTGGTGCTTTTGATAAGCTACAATGGGGAACAGAGCCAGGGATTTCATACATATTTCTCTTAGTATCTCCAGCTGCTATGAAGTCTTCTCCTCTGTATATCCCACTCATGTATCTCAACTTTCTCTTTTTGGTTTAACCATCTCTATGGGTATTCAGGGTATTTTTCAAATGAGGGAACAGCAGCAGTACAATGTAGATGTTCAGAAACTTCCCAGGTAGCATGCAATGGTGAAGAGAGGGCTAAATCTCTCAGCTGTCCCTCCACATGTTGATCATTCAAATGCCAAGAATATTAACAGTTAATTCGGCACAGGAGATTCCATTTTCTCTTGATCCCAATGACAGTCCTTCTTCAGTACATGCAACAGATATCTGATTAAAATTAATTTCTCTTCCTGATAAATGTATTGGCCAGGCAGATGAATATAGGAATATGTGTTTCCATTTACCCTCACCCTACATCACTTCTAGGGGAAAGGTCAAACATTCTTCAGAGGGAATTCCAGATGCTACAACTGTGCACATTGTTTTCTTTGAGGGGAGAACAGGTAGGGCAGCGGCCCCAGTGTCCACCAAATATGGAATTTTATGGTTATTCATTAAAATGTCAATCAGGGGGTTTTGGGTTGGCAAGGTAGTCCATTTTAGCATTTGACAGGTTTCTTCTGGTTCTTCATCATTGTTTTCATTAGTTTCTTCTTCTGTTTCCACCTCATCCTATGTTTGATATCCCTTACGACCTCGTCCTCCTCAAAATGGGTAGTCAAGATGTACGGCAACAGATGGGAGAGATCAGTATTTTTGTTTATTCATCCTTCAGGACTATCTCTTGAGTAATGCCCTAAATTTCCCACAGTTGCATGACACAAGGCGAGACCCAGATGCAGACACAGGAGGCAGATGGTTGGAGTCTTACAATGTTTAATAATCCAAAAGGAGTAGGCAAGAGAATAGTCGTGGACAGGAAAAAGGTCAAAACCAGATCAGAGTTCAGGAGGTACAGAGTAGCAGAAAGGCTCGTGATCAAGGCAGGCAGAATGGTCAGGCAGGTGGGTACAGAGTCCAGAACAGGCAAGGGTCAAAACAGGGAGGACTAGAAAAAAGAGAATAGCAAAGGCAGGAGTATGGGAAAAACGCTGGTTGACCTGGAACATACAAGACGAACTGTCACAGAGAGACAGGAAACACAGGGAAAATACACTGGGGAAAACAAGCGACACCTGGATGGGGTTGAGACAATGACGAGGACAGGTGAAACAGATCAGGGTGTGACAGTACACCCCCCCCCCTCTAGGGATGCCACCTGGCATCCTACCAGGGTGCATACCTGGTTGACTGGGGTGTCGGCGGTGGAAGTCGGTGATGAGGGCTGGATCCAGGATGTCTCTAGCGGGAACCCAGCACCTCTCCTCCGGGCCGTAACCCTCCCAGTCAACCAGGTACTGGAAACCCCTGCCCCGTGGTCGAACACCCAGGAGACATTTTACCGTGTAGGCCGGATGGCCATCAATGACACAGGGAGGGGGGTGGGCCTGGGGACAGAAGACAAAGAACAGTGAGACACAGGCTTAATCTTAGACACATGGAAGGTAGGGTGAATACGGTGGGTACGGGGTAACACAAGATGGACAGCAGTGGAACTCAGGACTCTGGAGATGGCAAAAGGACCAATGAAACGAGGGGACAGTTTGCGGGACTACCCGAAGGGGCAGGTCCCATGTGGACAGTCATACCCTCTGCCCAATACGGTAGTGGGGAGCTGGGGTCCGGCAACGGTCCGCTTGTCGACGATACCTGGAGTTGGTCTTGAGAATAGCCGCCCTGGCTCTTCTCTAGGTACGCCGACAATGGAGGACAAACATCTGGGCCGAGGGTACGCTGACCTCCTGCTCTTGTTCAGGGAAGAGTGGAGGCTGATTAGCCCATGGAGCACTCGAAAGGGGAGAGTTCCGTGGCAGAACTGGGAAGAGTGTTCCAGGCATACTTCACCCAGACCAGTTGACGGCTCCAGGTACTGGGGTTGGTTGAGACCAGGCACCTTAAGGTAGTCTCCAGGTCTTGATTTGCTCGCTCTGACTGACCGTTAGTTTGGGGATGGAATCCGGATGACAGGCTGGCCGACGACCCAATAAGGATGCAGAATGCCTTCCATTACTGAGACAAGAACTAAGGACCCCAATCGGAGACCATGTCTACCGGGAGTCCGTGGATCCGGAAGACATGCTGCACCATAAGCTGGGCCGTCTCCTTGGCAGAAGGTAGTTTGGGGAGAGGGATGAAATGGGCGGCCTTGAAGAACCGGTCGACTACCGTCAGAATGACAGTGTTGCCATAAGATGGGGAGGGAGTCCAGTGACAAAGTCCAGAGATATGAGACCAAGGACGAAGAGGGACCGGTAGTGGCTGCAGGAGGCCAGAAGGAGCTTGCAGTGGAGTCTTGTTTTGAGCACACACAGTGCATGCGGTGACGAAGGCAGAGATGTCAGGGACCATTGTGGTCCACCAGAAACGTTGTCGAAGGAAGGCTAGTGTACGACGGGACCCTGGATGACAGGTCAGCCTGGAGGAATGAGTCCATTACAGGACCCCGGACTGGATTAGGGAAAAACAAAAAAAGCCGGGCCCCRTTCAGGTCCAGGCTGGGAGTGTTGTGCCTCGCAGACCAGGTTCTCAATACCCCAATCCACAGTGGCAGCAAGGCATGAGGTAGGGAGAATCGTTTCAGAGGTCGAGGGTGTGGCAGAGGAACTGTATAGGCGGGAGAGGGCATCAGGCTTCACATTCTTTGACCCTGGGCGGCAGGAGATGTTGAAGTTAAATCTGGTGAACAGTAGGGCCCACCGGGCCTGCCTGGAGTTGAGGCGCTTGGCTGTATGGAGATATTCCAGGTTTTTATGGTCGATCTAGACCAGGAATGGCTGTTTTGCTCCTTCCAGCCAGTGCCTCCACTCTTCCAATGCCATCTTCACCGCCAGGAGTTCTCGATTGCCAACATCGTAGTTCCTTTCAGCAGGATTGAGACGATGGGACAGGAACGCACAGGGATGAACCTTCTGGTCCTGGGCAGATCGCTGGAACAGGATGGCCCCCACTCAGACATCCGAAGCATCCACTTCCACCACAAATTGACGCGAGGGGTCCGGATGGATCAGGATGGGTGCTGTTGTGAACCGATACTTCAGGTCCACAAAGGCTTTGTCAACAGCTGGAGACCATTTGAACAGTACCTTGATAGAGGTGAGTGCCGAGAGGGGGGCCGCCATGGTGTTGTAGTCCCGAATGAAACGGCGGTAGAAGTTTGCAAAACCAAGAAACTGTTGCAACTGCACCATGGACGTTGGTTGAGGCCAATCCACCACTGCTTTCACCTTTCCAGGATCCATCTGAACATTGCCCTCAGTAATGACATATCCCAGAAAGGTGATTGTAGAGCGGTGGAACTCACACTTCTTGGCTTTCATAAACAGTTGGTTCTCCAGGAGGTGCTGAAGGACCCGTCTGACATGAAGAACATGTAGTTTTGCAGATCAAGAAAAAAACAGGATGTCGTCAAGGTACACGAACACAAACCGGTTTAGCATGTCCCGAAGCACATCATTGACCAAAGCCTGGAAAACAGCATGACAGTAATTCTTGACAGTAATGTCATTAAGTCCCCAGTAGTTAATGCACGGACGCAGGGTCTTGTCCTTCTTTTCCACAAAGAAAAACCCTGCGCCGGCAGGAGATGCAGACGGACGGACTGCCCTAGTGGCCAGAGACTCCTCTATGTACTCCCCCATAGCTTTAGTCTCTGGTCCTGACAGAGAACACAACCGACCCCAAGGTGGTGTAGTGCCTGGGAGAAGATCATAAGTCGAAAGGAGGGTGCAGGGGAAGGGAAGTAGCACGTGCCTTACTGAAGACCTCCAGGAGGTCATGGTACTCAGTGGGAATGGCAAAGACATCCACAGTCTTGCTAACATCCTGAGGGAGACAACTTGGGTAAGGCTGTGCTGCTTGAAGGCAGTGGGAATGGCAAAATGGGCTCCAACCCAGGATGGAGCTTGTGGTCCAGTCACTCACAGGATTGTGTTTTTGTAGCCAGGAAAATCCCAAAACGACTGGAACATGGGGAGATGCAATGAGGAGGAACTGTATGGTCTCACTGTGGTTAGCAGCGACCCATAATTGAATGGGCACAGTACTATGGGTGACTTCCTCAATAGAGCGGCCGTCCAGTGCCCTAGCATCCATGGGCACAGAGAGAGGCATACCAAGCTCCGAAGCAATCGTGGCGTCCATAAGACAAACATCAGCCCCAGAGTCAATGAGCACTCGGAGAGACTTGGATTGGTCTCCCTACAGCACAAGCACAAAAAAGGGTGTGCGGGTGATGGGAATTAGGGAACTCCCAGTCTGATTCACCGTAGCGCTGGTACCCACTAGAAACAAGGGTTTCCTAATAGGACAGGTAGCTATAAAATGTCCTGCCCCTCCACAGTACAGACAACAGTTACTGTTCATCCTCCGTGAGCGTTCCCCAACTGACAACCTAGCTCTTCCCAACTGCATATGCTCAGGAGTATCCAAATCATCCATTGTAGATTCACGAGAGAGCTTGGTTGGCTTCGAATCCTCTCGGAAAAGCTGCCTTCGGAAACTTCCGGATTCCCTCGAAGTGGAACGAGCCATAGCGGGTGCATGAGTGTGCCTGAGACCAGACCTCCTTTCACTCCTACGTTCCCTTAGGTGTCCATTGATTTTGATGGTTAGAGCAATAAGGGAGTCGAGGTCCACCGGTAATTCCCGGGCAGCTAGCTCATCCTTGACATCCTCAGATAATCCGTGCAGAAAAGTATCGTAAAGATACTACGGATTCCAGGCACTCTCGGCGGCCATCTTGCGAAAATCAACCGCGTAGTCTGCCACACTACGGGAGTTTTGACGTATGTCAAGCAGTTTACTGGCCGCCTTTCTCCCAGATACCGGAGACTCAAATACCTTTCTCACCTCTGCCATAAATTTGTCCAGATGACCACCAATGGCAGAATGTTGCTGCCAAACTGCCGTAGCCCAGGAGCACGCCCTTTCCGACATTACTGGGGTATGGGGATATTTTATATATGAATGCTTCCGCTCAGTGTTTGAGATCAATTGAGACCCTTTACCATGGCACTTTGAGATTTATTTTAAACTGCAAAACCCTTACGCACCACTGCACTTTGTATACCAGGGTTGGCTGGCCTTCTCTAGTCACTCGTAGGATCAGTCACTTGTATACTTTAATTTACAAAGCCATTTTACTACCTTTTTATTTGGGCATTTTTATTGTTCAGAAATGTGGTGGGTACTCTCTTCATTTGCTGGACTTTATCCTGCTAACTGTTCTAAATGTCCGAACTGAATTTGGTAAAAGGACTTTTATGTACTCTGCGCCATCGTCTTGGAACGCCTTACAAAATACTTTTAAACTGGAAGAACTTGTCCCGATTGGTGTTTTTAAATCACTGATGAATGATCTTGAGACTGATTCCCTGACCCGTCAATGTTTTTAATTTGCTGTTTTTGATTTTGTTATACTCTTGTGAATTCTATGGTTTTTACTAGATTACTTGTAGTTTTTCATGTTGTTTGTCTGTAATTTTTGTAATGACTTGGTGCTGCCTATCTTGGCCAGGACGCTCTTGAAAAATAGATTTTAAGTCTCAATGAGCCCTTCCTGGTTAAATAAAGGTTAAATATATATATATATTTTTAAATTGCGTAATGATATACGCTATCTTCGATCAGTCTGAAGGAAACGTAGATGGCTGTAGCTCAAAAATAAGCGAGTACTGAGAAAGAAAACACGGCACACACCAGGATTCCCCGAATATTTCTCTGGAAGAGGTAAGCGAGGTTCTCAGGGAGCCGGGATATGCTGTACCAACTCACCACAGAGAGGGAAAAAATTACTGGGTGATTGGGGTTTTTCAGAGGTGGCAGGCAGCCTCTGAGCTAACTCCCTGATTTGCTACATAATAGCCTTCAACCTATGGTCGTGGTGTTCCGTCAAGGAACAGAGCCCTTCCAAAAGGCCCTGTAACAAATCCTCATGTCTCCCAATGGTGGCTCCCTGCAGCGAGACAGCGTGGCGGAGTTGGTCCAAGTCTGCTGGGTCTGTCAGTATAACAGAACTCATATGGCAGGAAAAAACCTGAGAGAAAATCCAACCAGGAATGGGGGAAATCTGAGGTTTGTAGTTTTTCAACTCATCGCCTATCGAATATACAGTGTCTATGGGGTCATATTGCACTTCCTAAGGCTTCCACTACATGTCAACAGTCTTTAGAACCGTGTTTGATGCTTCTACTGTGTAGGAGAGGGGAATGAGGGCTCTTTGAGTCAGGGCTCTGGCCATGAGCTGACCACGCGTGTTCACGTGAGAGTTAGACCTGCGTTCCATCGCATTTCTACAGACAAATGAATTCTCCGGTTGAAACATTATTGAAGATTTATGTTAAAAACATCCTAAAGATTGATTCTATACTTCGTTTGACATGTTTCTACAAACTGTAATATTACTTTTCGTCTGAACTTTCGCATGGACTTGCCCGCTCGTCGTGAGTTTGGATTGTGTACTGAACGCGTGAACAAAAATGAAGTATTTGGACATAAATGGACTTTATCGAACAAAACAAACATTTATTGTGGAACTGGGATTCCTGGGAGTACATTCTGATGAAGATCATCAAAGGTAAGTTAATATTTATAATGCTATTTCTGACTTTTGTGACACCACTCCTTCTTTGGTCTGTGACCTGGCGCTTACCAAACATAATCGCAAGGTGTGCTTTCACCGTAAAGCGTTTTTGACACAGCGGTTGCATTAACTTCTTATGGCTGCAGGGGCAGTATTGAGTAGCTTGGATGAAAGGTGCACAGAGGTGCCCAGAGTAAACGGCCTGCTCCTTAGTCATAGTTGCTAATATATGCATATTATTATTAGTATTGGATAGAAAACACTCTGAAGTTTCTAAAACAGTTTGAATTATGTCTGTGAGTATAACAGAACTCATATGGCAGGCAAAAACCTGAGAAAAAATCCAAACAGGAAGTGGAAATTCTGAGGCTGGTAGATTTTCAACCAAGCTCCCATGAAATCACAGCGAGATATGGATGAGTTTTCACTTCCTACGGCTTCCACTAGATGTCAACAGTCTGTAGAACCTTGTCTGATGACTCTACTGTGAAGGGGGGCCGGATGAGAGGAGAATTAGTCAGGTCTGCCATGAGGTGACCATTCTTTGACCATGCGCGTTCACATGAGAGGGAGCTCCGTTCCATCGCTCATCTGAAGTCAATGTAATTCTCCGGTTGGAACGTTATTCAAGATTTATGTTAAAAACATTCTAAAGATTGATTCAATACATCATTTGACATGTTTCTACGGACTGTTACGGAACTTTTGGACATTTCGTCAGGTTTTAGTGAACGCGCTTCCCTGACGTTGGATTTGTATACCAAACACGCGACAAAAATAGCTATTTGGACATAAATGATGGACATTACCGAAAAAAACGAACATTTCTTGTGGAAGTGGGAGTCCTGGGAGTGCATTCCGACAAAGATCAGCAAAGGTAAGTGAAGATTTATAATGCTTTTTATGAGTTTTGTTGACTGCACAATTTGGGCGGGTAACTGTATGGCTTGCTTTTGTGGCTGAACGCTGTTTTCAGATTATTGAATATTGTGTTTTGCCGTAAAGCTTTTTGAAATCTGACACAGCGGTTGCATTAAGAACAAGTGTATCTTTAATTCTATGTAAAACATGTATCTTTCATCAAAGTTTATGATGAGTATTTCTGTTAATTGACGATGGCTCTCTGCAATTTATCCGGATATTTGAGGCATTTCTGGACATGGCGCCAATGTTAACGGAGGTTTTTGGATATAAATATGAACTTAATCGAACAAGACATATGTATTGTGTAACATGAAGTCCTGTGAGTGCCATCTGATGAAGATCAAAGGTTAGTGATGAATTTAATCGCTATTTCTGACTTTTGTGAGGGCTCTCCTTGGCTGGAAAATGTCTTTATGGTTTTCTGTGAATAGGTGCTGACCTAACGTAATCGTTTGGTGTGCTTTCGCCGTAAAGCCTATTAGAAATCAGACACTGTGGCTGGATTTACAAGAAGTTTATCTTTAAAATGGTGTAAAATACTTGTATGTTTGAGGAATTTACATTATGGGATTTCTGTTTTGAATTTGGCGCTCTGCAATTTCACTGGCTGTTGTCGAGGTGGGACGCTAGCGTCCCAAATATCCCAGAGAGGTTATGCTCTCGCCAATATACCTGGGCTAAGGTGTGTGTGTGTGTAAACTTTCGACTTCTGTATGTTGAAGTCAGACTAAACATTCCTAATTCTGATTTCCCGACCGATGACAATTGGTGAGCAGACAAGAGGTGAGGTCTTTGCCAGAGCCCCATTGATGGGCATAGCAGCGTATATCACCTCCTGACTCCTCAAAGATACTGGTCAATCTCACACACACCACACTTTCAATGGTGGTTATGATTAGCCTGGTGATCGCTCCATTCACCTTTCTATTACACTTCAGATATAATTAAAAGCTAAATAGAATGTCGTTCAGGCTGGTTTCACCAGGCTAGGTTATGCCCTGGACATTATAAACATTGTTACGTACACCTCTAGGAAGAGGGAACACAACACCCTGCTACAACTCAACTCCCCGTGGAGTGAAAGAGGTATGGGATTGTAGGTGCGGGTAAGGATGACAGAGGCAGAGATTGGTACCGTTTACAGGAAATGTATTCCGTCACACGGTCATTTGGGGAAAAGGGGCTGGACACTCACTCACTCACTCAGCAACAACCAACATAGGACATACCAAATCTGCTTCCTGTCTGAGCAACAAACACTGCCTTTTCTAGCTTCAGAAGGAGTCGGTAATTGAAGACAGCTGTTTCTGACGAGAGGGCGGGGTCAGCTCCAATCATCAATGGGGCCGACCAATCAGCTGCTTGAGGGAATTTCAGGAAGCCATCCTGAAACATACAAACAAACCACAACACAGAAACTGGGGAATGTAACATACATCTAAGAAGTAGAAAATAAGCAACAAATAATGTCAGTTTACATACATTATGTTTCACAATTGGGTTATCAAATGTATCAAAGTAATGAAGTGGGTTATGTGTAAAAATAATGAGCCTGTGAAAGCTGTTGCTGCTGACAGGTGAAAGTTGCTGGCCGTATACTTGCCAACATGTGGCTGACTGTTTCATTCGTAGGAATGCTCACAGTGAGGGCATGTCTGCATGATGCTGATGAGGGCCCCCTTGCTAGTCTTCTCTATGCTGCATGTTCGGCTGCAAACTGGACGTCTTTCAAATAACTGCAACAGGCAATCTTATGAGGTGGTGTTGACTGGGAGTGCCTGTGACAGGGTGATATAATGGACTGCCAAGTGGTCAATTGCATTTTGTTCGGAAGAAATGACAAAGCTTTTTGCTAATGCACTTGAAAATCAAAATTAATTTTATTCTGTGGTCTTGAATGCCGTTTGGATCTTTGTGTCAAAAAAAGTTACACGTCAAATAAGCTTGTTGACAAATCAGGACCTGAATATGACTGTCACAATAATTGAACACGTTCATACATGTTTTACCTAGTTATTACACATTGATTACACTATCACTCGTCTTTCATATGTCACTACGATTCACCGATACGTATGCTATGATGCTGGTAAAGTTTTGTCTCGCACACCTGCCACACCAGCACAGACACACTTCCCCAAGCTCTGGACAGTGCTGGTCATAAAAAAAGCTAGCTAGCTGATGGATGCAAACAATGTTCTTCCCCCAAAACGACTGTATCAGAAGCTATAGTTAGCAAGCTAAACTCAGCAAAAAAAAGAAATGTTCTCTCACTGCAGTGCATCTCCTCCTCATGGACAGCACCAGATTTGCCAGTTATTGCTGTGAGATGTTACCCCAGATGTTGCCCTAGCCCTCACCCTCCGATCCAACAGGTCCCAGATGTGTTCAATGGGATTGAGATTCGGGCTCTTCGCTGGCCATGGCGGAACATTGACATTCCTGTCTTGCAGGAAATCACGCACAGAACGAGCAGTATGGCTGGTGGCATTGTCATGCTGGAGGGTCATGTCAGGATGAGCCTGCAGGAACGGTACCACATGAGGGAGGAGGATGTCTTCCCTGTAACGTACAGCGTTGAGATTGCCTGCAATGACAACAATCTCAGTCCGATAACGCTGTGACACACCGCCCCAGACCATGACGGACCCTCCACCTCCAAATCGATCCCGCTCCAGAGTACAGGCCTCGGTGTAATGCTCATTCCTTCAACAATAAACGTGAATCCAACCACCACCCCTGGTGAGACAAAACCGCGACTCGTCAGTGAAGAGCACTTTTTGCCAGTCCTGTCTGGTCCAGCGGCGGTGGGTTTGTGCCTATAGGCGACGTTATTGCCGGTGATGTCTGGTGTGGACCTGCCTTACAACAGGCCTACAAGCCCTCATTCCAGCCTCTCTCAGCCTATTGCAGACAGTCTGAGCACTGATGGAGGGATTGTGCGTTCCTGGTGTGTTCCTGGTGTAACTCGGGCAGTTGTTGTTGCCATCCTGTACCTGTCCCGCAGGTGTGATGTTCGGATGTACCGATCCTGTGCAGGTGTTGTTACACATGGCCTGCCACTGCGAGGACGATCAGCTGTCCGTCCTGTCTCCCTCTAGTGCTGTCTTAGGCGTCTCACAGTACGGCGTTCCTGGTGTAACTCGGGCCATTGTTGTTGCCACCTGTTAACCTGTCCCGCAGGTGTGATGTTCGGATGTACCGATCCTGTGCAGGTGTTGTTACACATGGTCTGCCACTGCGAGGACGATCAGCTGTCCGTCCTGTCTCCCTGTAGCGCTGTCTTAGGCGTCTCACAGTACGGACATGGCAAATTATTGTCCTGGCCACATCTGCAGTCCTCATGCCTCCTTGCAGCATGCCTAAGGCACGTTCACACAGATGAGCAGGGACCCTGGTCATCTTTCTTTTGGGGATTTTCAGAGTCAGTAGAAAGGCCTCTTTAGTGTCCTACGTTTTCATAACTGTGACCTTAATTGCCTACTGTCTGTAAGCTGTTAGGGTTGTAACGACTGTTCCACAGGTGCATTTTCATTAATTGTTTATGGTTCATTGAACAAGCATGGGAAACAGTGTTTAAACCCTTTACAATGAAGATCTGTAAAGTTATTTGGATTTTTACGAATTATCTTTGAAAGACAGGGTCCTGAAAAAGGGCCTTTTTTTCTGACTTTATATATCTAGGTGTCATCTAAAATACCCCTAATTTATAAGACAGTTCTTATTTGATTAATGGTGGTCGGATGTACCTATGTGAAGCCGCAATAAGGATTAGCCACAATAAAAGTCTGACATTGACAGTGATGAAAATTAATACAAATAGTGGAATTATACCATAATTCAATAGATCATGCTAAACGAGTTTGGGATGTTATATAAATTCAACAAAAGATAATTTGTTAATTTGACTAAATCTGTTGAAATCACACTGGATGTATTAAGACATTAGAATTGCGTTGGTGGCATACTTATTTCCCTGTACGGCTTTACCTATGGATTGTGGATCAATGACATGGGGTATCAGTCTACTCAGTGACACACAGAGAACATTAGCGTTGTAGCTCTTATTGCGGGACTCTGAAACCACTGAATTTAGCCACATTTATTGTACCAGTCAAACTACTATGTGTATTGAACACTATTCCAGAGGAAAAACAATACAACGTGGATGTTTTGGAGTCTGATAACTCTGAGGAGGACATTGGGAATAAAGCACTTGGGTACTTAATTGACTTATACCCCATTTCATTGATCCCCAATCCTTGGGTAAGGCTGTACAGTGCAATATGATTGTCAGTACGCACAATAGGCTGACTGGGGAGGTGATTTCCCACAGTCAAAGTCTCTTATAACGCTAATTACATTTACATTTACATTTAAGTCATTTAGCAGACGCTCTTATCCAGAGCGACTTACAAGTTGGTGCATTCACCTTATGATATCCAGTGGAACAACCACTTTACAATAGTGCATCTAACTCTTTTAAGGGGGAGGGGGGGGGTTAGAAGGATTTTTATCCTATCCTAGGTATTCCTTAAGAGGTGGGGTTTCAGGTGTCTCCGGAAGGTGTGATTGACTCCGCTGACTGGGTCGTGAGGGAGTTTGTTCCACCATTGGGGTGCCAGAGCAGCGAACAGTTTTGACTGGCTGAGCGGGAACTGTACTTCCTCAGAGGTAGGGAGGCGAGCAGGCCAGAGGTGGTGAACGCAGTGCCCTTGTTTGGGTGTAGGGCTGATCAGAGCCTGAAGGTCGGAGGTGCGTCCCCTCACAGCTCCGTAGGCAAGCACCATGGTCTTGTAGCGGATGCGAGCTTCAACTGGAAGCCAGTGGAGAGAGCGAGGAGCGGGGTGACGTGAGAGAACTTGGAACACCAGACGGGCTGCGGCGTTCTGGATGAGTTGTAGGGGTTTAATAGCACAGGCAGGGAGCCCAGCCAACAGCGAGTTGCAGTAGTCCAGACGGGAGATGACAAGTGCCTGGATTAGGACCTGCGCCGCTTCCTGTGTGAGGCAGGGTCGTACTCTGCGAATGTTGTAGAGCATGAACCTACAGGAACGGGTCACCGCCTTGATGTGAGTTGAGAACGACAGGGTGTTGTCCAGGATCACGCCAAGTTTCTTAGCACTCTGGAGGAGGACACAATGGAGTTGTCAACCGTGATGGCGAGATCAATGGAACGGGCAGTCCTTCCCCGGGAGGAAGAGCAGCTCCGTCTTGCCGAGGTTCAGCTTGAGGTGGTGATCCGTCATCCACACTGATATGTCTGCCAGACATGCAGAGATGCGATTCGCCACCTGGTTATCAGAGGGGGAAAGGAGAAGATTAATTGTGTGTCGTCTGCAAGCAATGATAGGAGAGACCATGTGAGGATATGACAGAGCCAAGTGACTTGGTGTATAGCGAGAATAGGAGAGGCCTAGAACAGAGCCCTGGGGCACACCAGTGGTGAGAGCACGTGGTGGCGGAGACACGATTCTCGCCACGCCACCTGGTAGGAGCGACCTGTCAGGTGAGGAGCAATCCAAGCGTGGGCCGCGCCGGAGATGCCCAGCTCGGAGCGGGTGAGAGGAGGATCTGATGGTTCACAGTATCAAAGGCAGCCGATAGGTCTAGAAGGATGAGAGCAGAGGAGAGAGAGTTAGCTTTAGCAGTGCGGAGCGTCCGTGACACAGAGAAGAGCAGTCTCAGTTGAATGACTAGTCTTGAAACCTGACTGATTTGGATCAAGAAGGTCATTCTGAGAGAGATAGCAGGAGAGCGTGGCAAGGACGGCACGTTCAAGAGTTTTGGAGAGAAAAGAAAGAAGGGATACTGGTCGGTGTTGTTGACATCGGAGGGATCGAGTGTAGGTTTTTTCAGAAGGGGTGTAACTCTCGCTCTCTTGAAGACGGAAGGGACGTAGCCAGCGGTCAAGGATGAGTTTGATGAGCGAGGTGAGGTAAGGGAGAAGGTCTCGGAAATGTCTGGAGAAGAGAGGAGGGGATAGGGTCAAGCGGGCAGGTTGTTGGGCGGCCGGCCATCACAAGACGCGAGATTTCATCTGGAGAGAGAGGGGAGAAAGAGGTCAAAGCACAGGGTAGGAGTGTGAGCAGAACCAGCGGTGTCGTTTGACTTAGCAAACGAGGATCGGATGTCGTCGACCTTCTTTTCAAAATGGTTGACGAAGTCATCTGCAGAGAGGGAGGAGGAGGGAGGGGGAGGAGGGAGGAGGAATTCAGGAGGGAGGAGAAGGTGCAAAGAGCTTCCTAGGGTTAGAGGCAGATGCTTGGAATTTAGAGTGGTAGAAAGTGGTTTTAGCAGCAGAGACAGAAGAGGAGAATGTAGAGAGGAGGGAGTGAAAGGATGCCAGGTCCGCAGGGAGGCGAGTTTTCCTCCATTTCCGCTCGGCTGCCCGGAGCCCTGTTCTGTGAGCTCGCAGTGAGTCGTTGAGCCACGGAGCAGGAGGGGAGGACCGAGCCGGCCTGGAGGAATAGGGACATAGAGAGTCAAAGGATGCAGAAAGGGAGAGAAGGAGGGTTGAGGAGGCAGAATCAGGAGATAGGTTGGAGAAGGTTTGAGCAGAGGGGAAGAGATGATAGGATGGAGAGGAGAGAGTAGCGGGGGAGAGAGCGAAGGTGGGACGGCGCGATACCATCCGAGTAGGGGCAGTGTGGGAAGTGTTGGATGAGAGCGAGAGGGAAAAGGATACAAGGTAATGGTCGGAGACTTGGAGGGGAGTTGCAATGAGATTAGTGGAAGAAGCATCTAGTAAAGATGAGGTCAAGCGTATTGCCTGCCTTGTGAGTAGGGGGGAAGGTGAGAGGGTGAGGTCAAAAGAGGAGAGGAGTGGAAAGAAGGAGGCAGAGAGGAATGAGTCAAAGGTAGACGTGGGAGGTTAAAGTCACCCAGAACTGTGAGAGGTGAGCCATCCTCAGGAAAGGAGCTTATCAGGGCGTCAAGCTCATTGATGAACTCTCCAAGGGCCTGGAGGGCGATAAATGATAAGGATGTTAAGCTTGAAAGGGCTGGTAACTGTGACAGCATGGAATTCAAAGGAGGCGATAGACAGATGGGTCGGGAAGAGAGAGATGTCCACTTGGGAGAGATGAGGATCCCAGTGCCACCACCCGCTGACCAGAAGCTCTCGGGGTGTGCGAGAACACGTGGGCAGACGAGGAGAGAGCAGTAGGAGTAGCAGTGTTATCAGTGGTAATCCATGTTTCCGTCAGTGCCAAGAAGTCGAGGGACTGGAGGGACGCATAGGCTGAGATGAACTTCTGCCTTGTTGCCGCAATCGGCAGTTCCAGAGCGTGCCGGAGACCTGGAACTCCGCTAATTTGCGTAAGCTCTTCACAATTGTTGTTCTGTGGGTGTCCCCGAGTAGACGGATACCCATTTCATTGCTCCACATTACAACACTCCAACCTTGTTATAATAACATTATGTAGTCTAAATATGGCATGATTGCATCAAAAGTAACGTTCTTCTCATCACTTTCAAAGAGGTCTTTTATTTTGAAGCCAACGCAAATTCTACTATTGTGGCTGGCTTCAACACACTAACGTCAAGCCTCACTCGTAGAAGGAGGCTAGCTGTGCTTTATAACGTTAGCTTTTTGAGCAACAGCGGTTAAAACCTCTACTTTATCACCCTCCGGATCCGATCTTCTCAATCAGAAACGCTGACTAGCATAGCCTAGCCTAGCGCCACAGGGAATATCATATAATATAATTTCATGAAATCACAAGTCCAATACAGCAAATGAAAGATAAACATCTTGTGAATCCAGCCAACATGTCCGATTTTTTTAAATGTTTTACAGCGAAAACACAACATATATTTACGTTAGCTCACCACAATAGCCCAAAACACAACGCCATTTTTCACCGCAAAGATAGCTTTCACAAAACCCACAAATAGAGATAAAAATAATCACTAACCTTTGAACAACTTCATCAGATGACAGTCTTATAACATCATGTTATACAATACATTTATGTTTTGTTCGAAAATGTGCATATTTATAGCTACAAATCCTGGTTTTACATTGTGAASATMGCGCCAAAATGCTCCAAATTGTCCGGAGAAATTTTAGAGAGTCACGTAATCTAACAGAAAAACTCATCATAAACTTTGCTGAAAAATACATGTTGGGCAAATAAATAAAGATACACTGGTTCTTAATGCAACCGCTGTGTTAGATTAAAAAAAATAACTTTAGTAAAAAGCATGCATTAATCTGAGACAGCGCTCAGCCATTCTCCGCCATGTTGGAGTCAACGTATTCAACAAAAATACGAAATAACATCATAAATATTCTCTCACCTTTGCTGAACTTTCATCAGAATGCAGTGCCAGGAATCCTTGTTRCACAATAAATCGTTGTTTTGTTTTAGAATGTCCATTTCTTCTGTCGAATTAGCAACTTTGGCTAGCATGGTGGAGCTCAAGTGTCCATGAAGATTTTACGCATGAACGAAAAATTCAAAAAGTCATAATAATAGTCGAATAAACTGGTCAAACTCAGTTGATAATCCATCTTTAGTATGTTTTTCAGAAATAGATCCAATAACGTCCCAGACGGAGCATTTCTTCGTGTCTACCTAACGCATTGCAGAAAACGATGTGACAAACCCTAGTGCGCAGCAAAATACTGCCAATATGGCTGACCTGTCACTCCAAAAMCTCTCATTCYGTCCCACATCAGGCTAGACACCTCATTCAACGTTCTACTGCCTGTTGACATCTAGTGGAAGGCGTATGAAGTGCATACATATCCATAAATACAAGGCAATTGAATAGGCGAGGCCTGTCAGAGACCCATTTCAGAATTTTCACTTGCTGTTTGGAAGTTTGCCTGCCAAATGAGTTCTGTTTTACTCACAGATATAATTCAAACAGTTTTAGAAACTTCAGAGTGTTTTCTATCCAATAGTAATAATAATATGCATATCATATGATCTAGAACAGAGTACGAGGCTGTTTAATTTGGGCACTATTTTTTCCCAAAGTGGAAATGGCGCCCCCTATTAAGAAGTTTTAAGTAGCTAGCTAGCTATTTATTTTCATGAACTGAAGTCAACAACAAGTGGCTACTTAGCTAATAGTTGCTCACATGGATTCCTAAATCATTTTTAAGAATATTGAAAATGACTGCAGTTTCTACTGGTCATTGTTTTCAGGCTGGTTGCATTGGTGCTAGCTAGGTACCAAGCTAAAGGCAAAGCTTGCTAGCTACCGCAGAAGTTGCTAATAACATCTGTACCAAAAATATTTGCTAAATTTTTTTATCCTGATCTTATTTCAAATGCTCACACAGACGTTTTCCCATTCGGTCTAACAAATAATGCCTTATTACCAACGCGGCATTGTAAACACATCGTTTGCGGCGGGTGTGTGCTTGTGTGCAGATTTATATTTCGTACAGCTTTGACAGTGCTACTGATCGTAGTGGGGAGCATGGCTTGCACGTGCAAATTCAGCACACACAACATTCTATAATACAATTGTGTTATTTGACGTGTCAAATTAAAAGCTTATTTGACGTGTCAAATAGTGATATTTGACYTGTCAAATTATAAGCTTATTTGACATGTATCATTTTTGACATGCAAAGACCCAAACAGCGCTCCATAGAAAAGCTGTCTCTGTATCTCATGTTTTACAGATGTAGACGGATTGGCTCCAGATTGGATTAGACCCGTTACACTATGCAACCCAACCAACTGTGACATGTTTTGCTATGGCCCTGGGTTGGTTTGAGTTTGGTGCTGGTAGTATGTACACTGTTGTAGTCAGACATGAGTTAGCTAGTACCACCATAGCTGCATCCAATATTTATTTGTGCCTTATTTTTTTATTTAACCTTTATTTAACTAGGCAAGTCAGTTAAGAACAAATTCTTATTTACAATGACAGCCTACCCCGGCCACACCCGGGCGACACAGGGCCAATTGTGCGCTACCCTATGAGACTCCCAATCATGGCCGGATGTGATACAGCCTGGATTCGAACCAGGGACTGTAGTGAAGCCTCTTGCACTGAGATGCAGTGCCTTAGACCGCTGCGTCCATGTGTGTGTGTTAACTATTTAACTGTACTAGAATGCTTAAAAGGCCGCAACATTTTTTTATATCGTTATCGGTATCGATTTTTTTTGGCAAAGAAAATATTGGATATCGGTATCAGCCAAAATGGCATATCGGTGCATCGCTAACCAGTACAGAGGGATAGGCCAACAAGTGATATATGTTTCAGTAAGATTGGATTTTTAGCATTTATAGCAATGTTTATCAACTGTACTGCAGGGATGGAACATAAAGTCGCAGAAAATGTAGGTTGTGGTGGCAGCTGCAAATAAGTATTTGACATCAGAAGAGTTACAGGGTGTGTTAAGTGGTGATGTCCCATCCTTTCACGTTCTTGACATGAGGTAGGACTAAATCTATTTAAATAGTGGGAGAAGGGTGGTGTTATTTCTATTATATTTATTTTTTTGAATTTTTTTGTGGTTGTGTTATGGTATTTATTATTATTTTAAACATTTTTCAGACAAAGTATAAGGGAGTTGTACTCCAGTCTAGTAGGTGTTGGTAATGTAGCATATTGGATACCAACCGCCGGTAAACCTCATCGAAGAAGAAGAACTATAACATAGCATGGCAGCAACACATGACAATACAGCATGGTAGCAACACAACATGGCAGCAGCACAACATTAGCAGCACAAAACATCCTAAAAACATGATTGGGAACAGACAACAGCACAACGGGCAAGAAGGTAGAGACAGCAATATATCACGCAAAGCAGCCGACCCTAGACATGGGTTGCACTTTGAAGGCTAATGTGTCTGTTTAGTCTAAATTACACTAACTTGGAGTGGCATGGAAATACGATGACATTGCTAAATTAGGCAAATAATTAGTAACAAARAACTTCCATTTTATGATGTCGTCAAATGTATTTTAGAGAGATGCTACCATTACTGTTATTAGCAAAGTTCTAGCAAAAAATAGCTAGCAATGCTAATGCTAGCTAAAATACAGTGGGCCCCTCCATCTTAGTTAGCTGGCRGTTGTTCCACTGCATTTTAAGTCAATCTGGCAACATCACAATCATGACAAAAGGTTTTCCCTCTAATTATTTGCCTTCTTTGAAGTGTTATCGTGTTTCCCATCCAAATCCGAGTTGTACTGGGGTAGGCTAACGTCAGCCAGGTAACGTTAGCTTGCTAGGTAAAAAGCAAATTTCAGCTATGCTAGTGATTTATAATCAATTATTATAAAAATAGACTAACCAGATACATAACCAGCAGTCTATGGTCTAGCTACTGGTATGCTCACCGCCACTGTGGCTCAACAACCTATTCCTAATAATAGGGTCCTTTGGCAGGGCATGCAAACTGGTTGTTGGCTGTGCATCCTGCTGGAAGCATGCATTGCATGGTCAATCTGTAAAGGGCTTTTCAGTCTCAAGCGGCCGTGATCCTTTGAACGTGTTGGGGGCGATGAAACAATGGAGCCTATTCAATGAAGGCAAGCGACGTGTGCGGAGGGGCGATTTGCATGTGGAGCTTGGCAAAAGGGGGCATGATTTGTTGACATACTTGTTATCCAAACCCAACCTTCATTTACTCGTTGTGACACACTAAGGTTTCAAAATATTAGATGGAACTGACTTTATGACCAAAATGATCAGATTTACACTTTGTAGTCGATTTTGACACTAGAATACATATTTCTGACTCACATTGATGCCACATAGGCTGTTTTCAAAGGGATTAGTTGTTTTTTTAGGGGCAGTATCTCTATAAATGAATCACTAGCTAATATAAACATGTCGTTTATTGGTGGTGTATTGTACAGAACAAAACAGCCACCCCTTTTCTCTTTTTGTTTAATTTTATTATTTTTTTCGCTCAGTTAGAGGGACCTTGTCACGTCTGCTCCCGCTCTTCCCTTCCCCTGGCGCTTGAGGGTGCCAGATTACCCTGCATCACACGCTCCTGCCATCCATCACTCACACCTGCCCTCCCTCATCACTCGCATCAGCGTTATTGGACTCACCTGGACTCACTTATCACATGTGCTTTTCCTCCCCTATATTTGTCTGTTCCCTTGCTCTGTTCCCCACTGCTGCATTGTATTGTTTTTGTCTTTTGAATTTGTTCTGAAGCTGTTCCTGTCTCGTCTCTGTCCGTTATAATTAAATGTTTTACTCCCCGTACCTGCTTTGTCTCTACAGCGTCATTCCGCGTGACAGAATGCAGCAGCCATACATACGAAGCATCGGGGAGTACTGGCGTTCTGGTTGGAATGGTGGCAGCGGTTCGGGGTCGCCACCAATGGAACCGGGGATGCCTAGCCAGCTCGTCGGGCTTTCACGCCCTAGCTGGCTCAAGAGGTTTCCTTGGCTCGGATGGCGCCCATCCCACGTCAGGCCTCAGCCGGATCGTCAATTCTTGTTCGCCCCGCTGGTCCAGGAGTTTTTGTTTTTTGTTTTGTTGGTAACGTCGGGATGGATCCCGTCGCCGATGGATCCGGGGGTGCCTAAGCCAGCCTGTCGGCCTTCCACGCCCTGGCTTGCTCGAGAGGTTTTCCTGGCTCGGCGGCTTCCCATCCCACGTCACACTTCACTGGATCATCGGGCTTCCCTTCCCCTTCAGTTGCGGGATCGCCAGGCGTCTTGCCTCAGCCGGATCGTCAGGCTCTCATGCCTCGGCCGGCTCGCCAGGCTCTCACGCTCCTGCCGGGTGGCGTCCCAAGAGGGAGGTGTACTGTCACGTCTTCTCCTGCTCTTCCCTTCCCCTGGCGCTTGAGGGCGCCATTTTACCCTGCATCACACGCTCCTGCCATCCATCACTCACACCTGCCCTCCCTCGTCACTCGCATCAGCGTTATTGGACTCACCTGGACTTACTTATCACCTGTTATTTCCTCCCCTATATTTATTTGTCAGTTCCCCAGCTCTGTTCCCCGCTGCTGCATTGGTTGCCTTTTGTCTTAGGCACAGCGTCAGCAAACAGAAACTGTCTCGTTATATGTCCGTCATTTATTAAATGTTACTCCCCGTACCTGCTTCGTCTCTCCAGCGTCATTCCATGTAACAGACCTGCCAGTATCCCTTCAGCAGATCGAACTTGTTAACCTACTTAGCAGTGTCAACACGGTCCACACAATCGTTAACCCTGGGCGAAGGGTACGAGTCTGACAATGAGTTTGAGAAAATCGGAAACAAAAGTGCAGAGACCCATCCGGCTTATGTACCAATATGCAGGGGGTACTCCACGGACTGTTGCCATGTTGTGCAATGCAGTGCTCAAGCATGAATTCTACCTCACTACAGTTTCTCTCTTTTCAGGATTCACTCGAGTCCCCAACGTGTCATGCTCTAGTACATTTGACTGAGTTGGCACATCTGAAAATAAACCCTAATATTCTAAAAGCAGTACAACGATGTTGCCTTTCTCCTCTGGAGACAAGTGTGCCAAAAAGCCCTCAAGCTTTTCCAGAATCTCTGCGTTACTCAACCGTCCCAAAAAAACAGGCTCTCGAGGAAGACTACCTGCGGAAGTCCAAACGTTGACAAGAACACCCTCCAAAATGAAGGATTGGGCTACCCCAGTGTCTCACAGTATCTTCACAGGCTGTTTAACAGCATCACCACTCTGCAGAGACATGAACCTGTCTGAAACAAAGGGTTCATACACATCTGATCCAAGTCTTAACGGGCTTGAGTGCGCCCACAAAAATAAAGCTTTTTCTGCGTAATTTTTCAGTTTCAACTTTTTACACAGAGACAGTGGCTGTGTTTGAATAGTACTACATACTAAAACTGCATACTCTTTACTCAACGTTGCATACTATTTAGCATGTACCGTTTAGTAAAAAGTATGCAGTATGCCGCAATGCAGTAGCGGCTCCTGATTGGCTGAGTAGGTGGGGCGGGACCGAGTGTGGGTGGATTTTTCCAAATTCAACCGACATGCATTGCATTAACCAGCCTGATAATAGCTCATTTCCAATTTGATTAACCCTTTAACGCGTGTAATCATTCTACAGTTGTCACTGCAGCGTAGTCTCAAACCAGTGTGATTAGAACACTTCATTAGAAAGTCTAGTTAATGAGTAAAGCTCATTTACTGTTGTTTTTTATTTCTTTACTTACCTATTGTTCACCTGATACCTTTTTTTGCGCTGTTGGTTAGAGCCTGTAAGTAAGCATTTCACTGTATGGTCTACACTTGTATTCGGCGCACGTGACAAATAAACTTTGATTTGATAGTTACAACTGACATAACAGTCAGCGTTTGAGCAGGCCACACTTTTTTCACAGTTACATTTTGCACAAACACAGTCTTTATAATGTTATGTCCTCAATGTGAGCTTTCGGTTACTGACCCAATGTTCTTAACTGCTAGTCTAATACCGTGAAGAACTGACAGAAACACAGTACTAGGTAGTACATGAAAGAGAGAGGGGACACACCTAAACAGAATTACAACAGAAGCCGTTAGGAAATCTTTTTCTTCTTCGAAAGCTCACTGACATGTTTGTGTTTTATGTCTTCCTTTTGAAGTAGAAATCTGTTCATCTCAACCTGACTGTGGACATATGCCTACCAAACACCTGTGTCCAGATAAGATGAATACTGTTCATATAAATGTTTGTACATGTATAGATTTCACAGGCTTTTTGATATTGATTGATAGACGCATATTCTATTTTTACAGGTGAAGAGGCTTAACATAAAGTATGCTGCCGCCATCCTTCATTGCCATATACGATGCTTTGAGTGTTGTGTAACTTTTTGACCTATAATACAGGGGTTTACTATGAAGAACTGAGCTCATTCAAAACTCTTGAGTTCAGCCTTGAGTGACCGACTGGGTTCCTACAGGGTCTCTGACAAGATCGTGTTAGCCCAATGACCTAAAGCCAAGGTATTGGCTCTGGTAGCTAACACAAGTCTTCAGGAAATCTTGCAAGCCTCAGGCAAGGTTACTCATCACGCTTGTGTGGTTCACCTTACCTCCTCCATTACAATAACTCCTTAAACATTATTGAGGAAGTAGGCATTCCCCTATTCGGCAGCACTCCACCTTCTTTACACTGGAATCCTGGCATGCACACCTTGCCTTGGCCCCTATCTGATACAAACACTGTTGACTTCCCAGCCTAAGTATCTTTTGTTTGAGGTTGTGTGTGTGTGTGTGTGTGTGTGTGTGTGTGTTGAGCAAGACTAAACACGCCAAATGTACAGTGCTTTCAGAAAGTATTCATACCATTTGACTTATTCCCCATTTTGTTGTTACAGCCTGAATTCAAAATTGATTAAATATTTTTTTTCTCAATAATTTAAACACAATACACCATAATGACAAAGTGAAAATCTGTTTTTAGACATTTTTGCAAAGTTATTGAAAATGAAATACATGTTAGAATCACCTTTGGCAGCAATTACAGCTGTGAGTCTTTCTGGGTAAGTCTAAGGTTTTGCACACCTGGATTGTACAATATCTGCACATTATTCTTTAAAAAATTCTTTAAGCTCTGTCAACTTGGTTGTTGTTCATAGCTAGACAGCCATTTGAGTCTTGTCATAGATTTAAGTCAAAACTTTAACTAGGCCACTCAGGAACATTCAATGTTGTCTTGGTAAGCAACTCCAGTGTACATTTGTCTTTGTGTTTTAGATTATTGTTTGCCCCTAACATAATTCTTTGTATTCAGGACATAAAGATTATTTCTTTATCACATTGTTTTCAGTTTTACTTTTGTGTTATTGCAAACAGGATCAAATCAGATTTATTTATATAGCCCTTCTTACATCAGCTGATATCTCAAAGTGCTGTACAGAAACCCAGCCTAAAYCCCCAAACAGCAAGCAATGCAGGTGTAGAAGCACGGTGGCTAGGAAAAACTCCCTAGAAAGGCCAAAACCTAGGAAGAAACCTAGAGAGGAACCAGGCTATGAGGGTGGCCAGTCCTCTTCTGGCTGTGCCGGGTGGAGATAACAGAACATGCCAAGATGTTCAAATGTTCATAAATGACCAGAATGGTCAAATAAAATAATCATAGTAGTTGTCAAGGGTGCAACAGGTCAGCATCTCAGGAGTAAATGTCAGTTGGCTTTTCATAGCCGATCATTGAGAGTATCTCTACCGCTCCTGCTGTCTCTAGAGAGTTGAAAACAGCAGGTCTGGGACAGGAAGCACGTCCGGTGAACAGGTCAGGGTTCCATAGCCGCAGGCAGAACAGTTGAAACTGGAGCAGCAGCATGGCCAGGTGGACTGGGGACAGCAAGGAGTCACATGCCAGGTAGTCCTGAGGCATGGTCCTAGGGCTCAGGCCCTCGAGAGAGAGAAAGAAAGAGAGAAGTAGAGAATTGGAGAGAGCATACTAAAATCACACAGGACACCGGATAAGACAAGAGAAATACTCCAGATATAACAGACTAACCCTAGCCCCCCGACACATAAACTACTGCAGCATAAATACTGGTAGGTTGAGACAGGAGGGGTCAGGAGACACTGTGGCCCCATCCGGTGTGGATAACCCCCGGACAGGGCCAAACAGGCAGGATATAACCCCACCCACTTTGCCAAAGCACAGCCCCCACACCACTAGAGGGATATCTTCAACCACCAACTTACCATCCTGAGACAAGACCGAGTATAGCCCACAAAGATCTCCGCCACGGCACAACCCAAGGGGGTTGCCAACCCAGACAGGAAGACCACGTCAGTGACTCAACCCACTCAAGTGACGCACCCCTCCTAGGGATGGCATGGAAGAGCYCCAGTAAGCCAGTGACTCAGCCCCTGTAATAGGATTAGAGGCAGCGAATCCCAGTGGAGAGAGGGGAACCGGCCAGGCAGAGACAGCAAGCGCGGTTCGTTGCTCCAGTGCCTTTCCGTTCACCTTCACACTCCTGGGCCAGACTACACTCAATCATAGGACCTACTGAAGAGATGAGTCTTCAATAAAGACTTAAAGGTTGAGACCGAGTCTGTGTCTCTCACATGGTTAGGCAGACCATTCCATTAAAAATGGAGCTCTATAGGAGAAAGCCCTGCCTCCAGCTGTTTGCTTAGAAATTCTTGGGACAATTAGGAGGCCTGCGTCTTGTGACCGTAGCGTACGTGTAGGTATGTACGGCAGGACCAAATCGGAAAGATCGGTAGGAGCAAGCCCGTGTAATGCTTTGTAGGTTAACAGTAAAACCTTGAAATCAGCCCTTGCCTTAACAGGAAGCCAGTGTATAGAGGCTAGCACTGGAGTAATATGATCAAATTTGGGGTTCTAGTCAGGATTATAGCAGCCGTATTTAGGACTAACTGAAGTTTATTTAGTGCTTTATCCGGGTAGCCGGAAAGTAGAGCATTGCAGTAGCCTAACCTAGAAGTAACAAAAGCATAGATACATTTTCTGCATCATTTTTGGACAGAACATTTCTGATTTTTGCAATGTTACGTAGATGGAAAAAAGCTGTCCTTGAAACAGTCTTGATATGTTCGTCAAAAGAGAGATAAGGGTCCAAAGTAACGCCGAGATCCTTCACAGTTTTATTTGAGAGGACTGTACAACCATCAAGAATAATTGTCAGATTCAACAGAAGATCTCTTTGTTTCTTGGGACCTGGAACAAGCATCTCTGTTTTGTCCGAGTTTAAAAGTAGAAAGATAGATGCAGGTTTTGGAATATTTGTATTCTGTACAAGCTTCCTTCTTTGCTGTCATTTAGGTTAGTATTGTGGAGTTACTACAATGTTGTTGATCCATCCTCAGTTTTCTCCTATCACAGCCATTAAAGTCTATAACTGTTTTAAAGTCACCATTGGCCTCATGGTGAAATCCCTGAGTGGTTTTCTTCCTTTCCGTCCAAAGTGTAATTAATAACTTCACCATGCTCATCTTTAACACTATTATTGCACACAGAGTGAGTCCATGAATTATTATGTGACTTGTTAAGCAAATTTTAACTCCTGAACTTATTTAGATTTGCCATAACAAAGGGTTTGAATACTTATTGACCCAAGACATTTAATTTGCAATTAATTAGTAAAAAAAAATTAAAACATAATTCCACTTTGACATTACGGAGTATTGTGTGTAGGCCAGTGACACAAAAGCTCAATAACGTAGAAAAAGTCAAAGGGTGTGAATACTTTCTGAAGGCACTGTAGCTAAATGCTTCCAATCTATTTAGCTGGCTTTATGGCAAGGTTTCTGAAAACACTGATAACTTGATGGTATTCCTCATACCAACAAAAATGTGTTGTTTTTTTCAACACGTTTACAAACCACTTCAGGTGTCAAAAACAAACGGAAAATAGGTTGTAGTCTAAGTGGTATTAGGAAACATTACACAGAAAAATATAAAGATACAAACATCCTATGGCTTTGAAAAAGTGCTTGAAGTCAAAGTGTATTACCACTGTTTATATAAAACACACTGAAGTATACATTGCAGAGTCCTCCTTTTCTTTTGGCTGAAATCCACCATGGAAAGAGCTTCTTCTCCCTCTTTGCTTTTCAAAGTCTACCAAGCTGATGCCCGTGGCCCTGCTATGGTTGGGCAAACTGACCTGGGTAGTGGTGCCAGCTGTGGCCTGTCTCACTGCTGCTGTCATAGTGGCAGCTCTAGTTGTCAAAGTCCTACTAACTGGTATGTATCCACCTCTCCCTAACTGGGTGAATAATAACTACCCTTTTCACAGTCATCTAATGCAGAGCCGAGATGTTCTGCGCTGGCCTGGTTAGGCAGCATCAATCATAGTTGCTGGAACTGTGCTGAAAATAATAAATGTAATGTCCCAGGTTTAAATGGGGGTGCTGACTGATTGTGTACACTGCCTGCCTGTCTGCCTGCCTGCCTACAGTTCACCAGAGGAGGCACAGAAAGGGACGGGATGGGGTCTGTACATCGAAACAACAAACAGGTGAGACCATGCATTCTACCGTGCATCCACTAACCATAGCCCTAACTCTAGCTTTATGTCCACATACCGGTTTAACCCACATGAAAAAATACTATAGTATACTATGGTAATGTCATGGAAATTCAGTACTGAGAGAGACTTGGTCATTTCTTCAAACAATCATCTTTATTTAATATCGATAAATTATTGCAATAATGAAACAGTCAGCCCAACAGTCTTGTTCTGACTGTTAGCTGAAAATTGAAAAAAAAGACATTATATAGACCAAAAAATGCTTCGTCACAATGGTTCCATCTCCCATAATCCACCTTGGTTATCTACACATGATGGTGTTTTACCCCCAACCCGGCTTAGTTTCCCAGATGCCAGGAAGATGAGACAATGAGGCATTGTTCTAAACTCTTCTCTATCTCGGGTCACACACACCACATCTTGTCTATGGAATGCCAGCTTTTAGGTTTTTATCACAAACATCAATCAATGGTCAGCTTCAAGCTATCTCTAGTAAAACCCATGTCCTCAACACCCAGACTAGCTGCAGGGTGCTAGAGTGGAGACCATAAAACACAGCATTAGCAGGAGAGAAATATCTTACTGTTTGTTAACTAAAAACAGAACATTATGATAAATCCACTGTACTCCCTCCAATGATTAATGATTTGTTTTAATCTACCCCAACGTTTATGTGCACTTAGTTTAGCATGTGCGACCCTTAGACACAATTCACTCCCATATCGTATTATATGATTGGTCTCTCTTTTCCATAACCATGTAAAATTATCCTGGTATCATTACTAGACCAATGTCCAATCAACATATGTAATAGCTGTTTCACCTTAGATTGTTCCTGTTAATCTTTGTAAATGTAATACTTTTTCCTGTCGTAAATTTAGTCAATTTCTCAGTTCAAGGAATCAGTGATATTTGATCCCAGGCATCTAATAAAAAGTTGTTTGAGACGTGGTCTCTTATGTCTCCCTTAATTAACATGCATACTGTATTGGATTTCATCGGTCCTGGAAGCAAGAATCCTACTCAAGACACATCAGGTAATACTGTGTTCCATTAATCTGATTTTTTTAATCAAATTTTACTGCTTGCATAAATTACTTGTGGAATAGAGTTTTTTGGGTTCACCTTGGGGTCATGATAGGGGCTGTACCAAATGTTTGTATTATAATAATGAATTATGCTTATGTTGTATTAATAGAAGGGGAAGGGTTATACGACCCCTCCCCCTTACATGTATAGGGTCCTAGACTACAGATTAACAATATATATATGCATTATAAGGCTTAATATTGTTCCACAGTTCTTTTTTAGTCTCTGCTTACCATAGGAAACGGTCTGAGAGATGTGTGAGTTATTGCAGTCAAAACAGGGTATCTGAGAAAGCACCTCAAAGATAAGAGATTCATAAGACACAGAACCCTGCAGGGGAGTGAAAGAGATAAGAGACTAGTCAGTTCTACCACTATAAATCAACTTGGGGAGTGGACATTTACTGCCGAGCCTTTAGATAACAGTGGAACTAGTGTTTGTATAGCTGTGTATGCATGGGCTTGGTCTCATGAGTAGAAGGTAATGACGTAGGCAGTGACATCACTAGGGATGGACTGCAAGCATAATAAAACAACTTGGATCTTTTCCTATTTTGCAGAACTTACTCGGAAACATGTGTGCAATGTTCCCGTTGTCAACTTCTGTCTGCAATTGCATTAATAAATTAATGATTGATTTACTTAAAGATATTGTCTGAATGCTAATTTCACCAATAAGCAAATGATTGACAAGGAACAAGGAATGAACCCCAACATTTGACGAGTTTGCCAGGAGTGAATGTCAACCTCGGTTGGAGGATATTCCACACCATGGTGCCAGAGCTCCAAATCAAACAAGGTCAGCAGACACCTGTTTAATCTGTAATTAATTGGCATTCACTGGTGTGGTTTCCCTCTAACAGGTAAGTGGCACCTCACTCACTCTAAAATATATACATACACTTTGAATATGACATAGTTGAATTCTAGATTGGAGAAATTACATAACTGGCTACTAGTGAAATGCATGATGTCAATATATGATGAATGGAATGAATGATGGATGAATAAATGTAGTACTCTGGAGTGGTAGAGTTATTTTGCAGAGGTGGCTTGACGAGACTGTCTGAGGCTGCCCTACCCTATGGGGGTGGCCGGTTTTATTTGATTGAGAGTTATTTTGCAGAGGTGGCTTGACAAGACTGTCTGAGGCTGCCCTATCCTATGGGGGTGGCCAGTTTAATTTGATTGAGAGTTATTTTGCAGAGGTGGCTTGACGAGGCTGTCTGAGGCTGCCCTATCCTACGGGTGTGGCCAGTTATGAGTTAAATACTAGTTTGTTTTGTAGAGGTGATTCAGCGATAATCATCTATTTTATTTTGGGTGGTAATGCGGAGACCATTACTGAATACTAGGTTTTTATTTTATTTTGTAGAGGTAATTCAGCGACAATTACCCAGGCCACCTTGACCTATAGGAGGGTGGTTTATTTTCTATTTTTGTAGAGGTACCCAGTGAATGAGTTCTTTATGAATAGTTGTAATTCTGTGTGAAATTTACCCAGTGAATGAGTTGAGTTGTTTATGAATAGTGCGTTGTATGTTTCATTGTTTGTTTGTTTGTGGATTATGGCAGGGTTAATTCGGTAATGGCCCGATGGTGGAATAAAAAGTTAGTAGTAGGACAGAAGTTTTTTGAATAAAAGGTTGAACATATTTGTTAGTGACACTTTCCTACCATAGGACAGTATAGGAAATGTACAACCCTTAGTATACCAGAAACATTATTACAAGGAAGTTCTGTAGAGATTTTCATAGAAAGTTACTTTGTGATTCTATCACCAGGGGGCAGTGTTGTATAGCATATTACTGTTACTCTACACCCTTAAGATATACTTTTAGGAATTGAAGTCTAGCATGTGTTTGTCTCTGTGAGGCCCATGTGTGAAATATATTTGAGTTTAGTAGAACCATTTACTATAGCCTGGATTAAGTGAGAGTGGAATTAGGATTACAGTATCACCCACTGTTGTTTAACACACACTGAAAGGAGATAGAGAAGAATTGATATATATACAGTGGGGAGAACAAGTATTTGATACACTGCCGATTTTGCAGGTTTTCCTACTTACAAAGCATGTAGAGGTCTGTAATTTTMATCATAGGTACACTTCAACTGTGAGAGACGGAATCTAAAACAAAAATCCAGAACATCACATTGTATGATTTTTAAGTAATTKATTTGCATTTTATTGCATGACATAAGTATTTGATCACCTACCAACCAGTAAGAATTTCGGCTCTCACAGACCTGTTAGTTTTTCTTTAAGAAGCCCTCGTGTTCTCCACTCATTACCTGTATTAACTGCACCTGTCTGAACTCGTTACCTGTATAAAAGACACCTGTCCACACACTCAATCAAACAGACTACAACCTCTCCACAATGGCCAAGACCAGAGAGCTGTGTAAGGACATCAGGGATAAAATTGTAGACCTGCACAAGGCTGGGATGGGCTACAGGACAATAGGCAAGCAGCTTGGTGAGAAGGCAACAACTGTTGGCGCAATTATTAGAAAATGGAAGAAGTTCAAGATGATGAGGAAGGTGAGTGATCAGCCCAGAACTACACGGCAGGACCTGGTCAATGACCTGAAGAGAGCTGGGACACAGTCTCAAAAGAAAACCATTAGTAACACACTACGCCGTCATGGATTAAATCCTGCAGCGCACGCAAGGTCCCCCTGCTCAAGCCAGCGCATGTCAGGCCCGTCTGAAGTTTGCCAATGACCATCTGGATGATCCAGAGGAGGAATGGGAAAAGGTCATGTGGTCTGATGAGACAAAAATAGAGCTTTTTGGTCTAAACTCCACTCGCTGTGTTTGGAGGAAGAAGAAAGATGAGTACAACCCCAAGAACACCATCCCAACCGTGAAGCATGGAGGTGAAACATCATTCTTTGGGGATGCTTTTCTGCAAAGGGGACAGGACGACTGCACCGTATGAGGGGAGGATGGATGGGGCCATGTTTCATGAGATCTTGGCCAAACCCTCTTCCCTCAGCAAGAGCATTGAAGATGGGTCGTGGCTGGGTCTTCCAGCATGACAACGACCCAAAACACACAGCCAGGGCAACTAAGGAGTGGCTCCGTAAGAAGCATCTCAAGGTCCTGGAGTGCCCTAGCCAGTGTCCAGACCTGAACCCAATCGAAAATCTTTGGAGGGAGCTGAAAGTCCGTATTGCCCAGCGACAGCCCCGAAACCTGAAGGATCTGGAGAAGGTCTGTATGGAGGAGTGGGCCAAAATCCCTGCTGCAGTGTGTGCAAACCTGGTCAAGAACTACAGGAAGCGTATGATCTCTGTAATTGCAAACAAAGGTTTCTTGTCCAAATATTAAGTTCTGCTTTTCTGATGTATTAAATACTTATGTCATGCATTAAAATGCAAATTAATTACTTAAAAATCATACAATGTGATTTTCTGGATTTTTGTTTTAGATTCCGTCTCTCACAGTTGAAGTGTACCTATGATCAAAATTACAGACCTCTACATGCTTTGTAAGTAGGAAAACCTGCAAAATCGGCAGTGTCTCAAATACTTGTTCTCCCCACTGTATATTCCTACATATTACACCCACTTTAGGATAACCCTATAGAAATTGAAAAACACATTACACGCAGACTATCTAAATAAAAAGACGGAGCACCATGGCACAGTCAAACCAGAATGAGGAGATAGGAGCAATGAAGCCTCTCACGCCTGTTGAATATATGCAAAATAAGTTTCCTGCTGTGGAATTTACATTCACTTTTAAGAAATGGCATGTCTGGACAGAGATGGCAGGAGAAAATAGATATCCAATGGCTGGTTCATTCAACAAGACTAGGTTGGATTTAGTCAAGGAGATAATTCAGAAAGAAAAATTGACAAAAATAAGGGGATGAAGAAAAGTACCTTTGTATCATAAACTGTGATAGGAATGATGGTGCTGGAAGGACAGATCTTCATGAACAAGGCTACCGTGACCAAACTAAAGCTGAAGAGAACAATAGAGTGCGGGAGGAAAGAAATGAGTCAGGACAGAGGCAGAACAGGAGTACTCCCTACTGCCCTGACTATACACAGATCTACCCTCTCATACCACTGACAGAAGAAAATGGAGAAGCAACCACATTTATCCTCAAGGGGACACAACAGCAGCAAGGAGGTGGGTGGCACAACAGCAGCAACAAGCGGCATGAGAACAATAGAATTGTATGAAAGAAAAAAAGGCACAGTTCCTGGAGGGAGTTTTCCCTCGCCACCCCAACTCACTCTACAAAAAGGAACAGATTGGAAGACCCTAGACATCTGCTCAAGTTGTTTCTACAGGCTCACCACAACCACAGCCTGCAGTTCCCCCACAGTCACATCAGTCACACCCTTGAAACTGGTGCCTGCAGGGTATGTGCTTTTCACCACTCAGCATTATGGTGACCCAGAAACATGGACTAGAAGAGGAGGTGGGCCCGCCAGGGCTCCTGGTGACTGGAACAACACTCAATGCTGGACCTGTGGGCAGTTGGGGCATGTGAGTTCGCAGTGTGGGGGAAAGAGGAAGAGGTTACAACAGGGGCAGAGGAAACTTTGGGGGCCTGGCAGAGGAAGATCAAACTTTGAAAGACAGAGGACAGCTATGGCCAATGGGAAATCAGAACACCAACGGTTCTTATTTCCCTCAGAATCAACAATGAAGGCGCCCGACTCCCCTGCTCCAGTGTCCCCAGTATGAATTCAATGATGGAAGAGAAGTGCCAATGGTTACTCTTAATGTTAATGGACTTGACCTACCATTTCTAACAGACACTGGAGCTCACTGTTCCTGTTTAGGCAAACCTGGACAAGTTGTTTGGGCTTCTCTTGAGCAAATCATCAGTAACAATAACAGGGACACCGGGACAGCCCAGCAATGTGTACTGGACAAAGACTTGTTTGATGAACCTCTGCTTGACTCTGACATGGTGCTGTTTGTTGATGGTTCTGCTTATATAGATCAAAACACAGGGAAGAAACATGTAGGATTTGCTGTAGTAGATGTGGAAGGTGATATTGAGGTTATACAGCCCCTACCAGGACATTTATTAGCGCAGCCTGCAGATTTATTAGCTCTGAACACAGCTTGTGAATTGGGGGAAGGGAAGGCCCTTACTGTCTACTCAGATTCAGCATAGGCTATTGGGGTTTGTCTGTCCTGGTGTGGGGTTTGGAGAGGAAGAGGGTTTACTAGTAGGTCTGGCTTATGGCTAAATCTTTTGTCTGGCATGCCCTGTTTACCATCAACCATGATATTTAATATTTGCCGATTGGCTCATGGGGTGAGCCATTCGTCAAGGGGGGATATGGAGGAGGAGAAGATTTAGGAGGAGAACATTTCGGCCCAATTGTTTTGCAAAAATTTGAATCAGCACTTTAAACAGTTAATTTATCGTTGTGCGACATGTTTGTTATATAACATGGACAAGGGAACTCCACTGCAGGACGTTAGGGCGACAGTCCTACGTTTTAAAGGGCTCAGATAATAAGCTGTTCCAAGGACGTGTGGACTTGAGGTCCCCACGTTGAAAGGACAAAGACCACCTACAGAACTAACGAAATTAGCATCGAATCTCAATGTGAAGGTGATGACCTACACCCCGGAAGGATGAATTTCGACTATACTAGCCAGAATATAGCATGAGCTTAAAAGTATGGCAACTTGGTATGAACTTTGAACTCTTATTCACTCCAGAAGTGATACCTCCTAGCCGTTGAGTTAGCAGCAGTCGCTAAACGTGAGCTAGGAGAGGACGGACAGAGTTCCCATTCTACCACGCTCCAGTTCACCACTAGACAGTCTTCAGAGATCTATGCTGGGAAACCCGGCCTCCCATCTACCGAAGCGCAGCTCAGAGTAAATATTTATTGCATTCTCCTTTTTCAAATGGGCGGTTATTTAGAATGCATAAGATTCTGTATTTACGATAGCATAGCTTCTCCCTTTGTTACTCAGTCTTCCCGCTCTTTCACTCAAACCCAACCCCCTCTCTTTGTGTAACCAGCCGTCGTATCTGATCCGTCCACCAGGGACGTTTTCTTTATGACATAATTTGTAATCAATGTATGATATATTCTGTGTGATTATTTAGGTATTTAGTAAATAAATAATTAAACCAAATTTTGTATTGCTGATTCAACTTGTTAGCCAGGGTTCTTGAAGATAACCAAGAATTTACAACTTTCAGATGAGACTTAACAAGGTGACGATTAAATATTGACTGCTATTGATGTAAAAGTTTAAGAGCTTATTCGGAAGATAACAGCTCTATAAACATTTTTTTGTGGTGCCCCCGACTTTCTAGGTAATTATCTACCTGATTAGCTTAATCAGGTAATATTAATTACAGAGAAATTATTTAATAGAATAGCATGTCATATCACTTAATCCGGGATAGCCAAAGACACGACAACAAGGAACAAGGAACGAACCCCAACAAGTTCCATGTAGTCATGTCTCTATGTGCACCTCCCATAGTCTGTTCTAGATTTGGGGACTGTGAAGAGACCTCTTGTGACATGTTTTCTGGGGTATGCATGGGTGTCCGAGCTCTGTGCCAGTAGTTTAGAAAGACAGCTCGGTGCATTCAACATGTCAATACTTCTAGTAGTGATGAAGTCAATCTCTCCTCCACTTTCAGCCAGGAGAGATTGACATGCATATTATTAATATTAGCTCTTTGTGTACATCCAAAGGGCCAGCTGTGCTGCCCTGTTCTGAGCCAATTTCAATTTTCCTAAGTTATTTTTCGTGGCACCTGACCACACGACTGAACAGTAGTCAAGGTGCGACAAAAATAAGGCCTGTAGGACCTGCCTTGTTGATAGTGTTGTTAAGAAGGCAGAGCAGCGCTTTGTTATGGACATACTTCTCCCCATCTTAGCTAATATTGTATCAATATGTTTTGACCATGACAGTTTACAATCCAGGGTTGCTCCAAGCATTTTAGAAATCTCAACTTGCTCAATTTCCACATAATTTATTACAAGATGTGTATAAGGGCCGGTCTCTCAGGCAAACTCACGGTCTGATGAGGGTGCGAGCTCCGAGGTTCTGAACCCGAGGAAGAAGCCAACGGAGAAGGAGACCGAACTGAGGACGAAGACGCCAGTACCTCCAGATCCAATCTTGAATGGGAAAAAGGCGCCGGAGCCTCTGGATGCAGGGAGGCAAAGCTATTTCTGGTCTGTGTCAGATCCGGGGTCAACATCTCCATGAGACCCCCGTTGCCAGAGGACGCTTTCTTTGACTTCCACGGCGAATGACGTACCTCCGTGGCTGGTTGGTTGGGTCGAGAACACCTCTGTTCTCCTGGGAAGGGGGAGACCCCTTCGGGGATGGAAACCTGCAGAGCTGTGCAGAGCCGACACGGCTACTGGGGTGAAAAAAATAAAAAATAAGCGGTCGTGGGTTCCCCAGTAGCTTGTGTAGGTTTGCTACTTCCTTGCTGAGAGTAGTCACTTCGCTCGTGTAGTCCTCTGTAAGCAAGCAGTGGCTACATTGAAAGTCAGCGCGGTCCACATTGTCCCGGAACAAAGCAAAGTAAACACAGCTCCTGCAGCGCTAGAAACGTTCAATAGCGGCCTCCATTTGAGTCCGCCGAGCCAGCTAGGCTAGCTGGGCTTTCATGTTTCTCACTCTATGCGGAATCTGGCAGGAACCCGGACAGACAGCAACGCTCACAGCAATTTAGCCCAACAGAGCCGTAGGATCCAAAATACAATAAAAGTATATAAAAACCCTGTCAGCTTTTAAACCGAGGTCTTTAGTTCAGGTTTTGGCGTTCAACACTGTTCAACAACCACAGTTTAAACATTGGTAAACCTACACAAAGAGGAGGTGAATTGAATTCCAGTCCTCTGAATGGTCTTTCTACACCTACAAACATGACTTTGCTAAATCCAAGAGTACTTCTCAATAGTCAAACATGACTTCATATCATCTCCTTTCCTTCATCTATTAAAGTGAAGGAACAGGTGACAGCAGATGCCCAGTCAGCATCCAACATGTTGCCTTCTCCTGTGATTTCAGATCTGTGTAGATGGAGAAGAGATGAGGAAGGAAGCTGATTTAGACTATTGAGATTTGCCCAACTGTCAAAGACAGACAAATATACCACACATCCTCACCTCTCCTACATTGCTCATCCTCTCCCACTGTTGACCACAGAGTCAGAGTCCTATTGTATGAATGGAGCCAGGTCATGGCCTATTCTCTGAAAAAAGGAAGTTAACTCGTCTGTTTCTCCGTCTTCCCTGAGATTTGCGTAGGCAAATGAGTGATACATGCAAATTAGGGTCCACCTAACCAGGATACCAGGAAGAGAGCAGTGTTCTGTCTGCGTTACTGGTGACGTGCACAGTGTTGTCTAACATAGACATTGGCACAACCAACCCTGTGAACTACTTCCTGTAAGCAGTGAAATTATTCTATTTCTAGGTGTGGGATGGATTATTTCCTTGTTTGTGGGATGAAGTGCAATGTAGTTAATCGTGATATGCACATAACAGTCTGGTAAGGTAGATACAAAAATAATACATTCTTTCTTGAATCAACATGCAAACACAGATCACTTCAGCATGTAAGAGATTATCAGAAAATAAGTAAGAAATGAAAATGCACCTGATTTGTTTTGACTCACTGACGTACGTGCCCCTGTCACGTGTGCTCCCTCTCCGGCCTCTAGGTCACCAGGCTGCTCGTTATGGCGCACACCTGACACCGTCATTACGCGCACCTGCACGTCATCAGACTCACCTGGACTCCATCACTTCCCTGATTACCTTCCATATGTATGTCACTTCCTTTGGTTCCTTCCCCAGGCGTTATTGTTTCTGTTTAAGTTTCATGTCTGTGCGTTGTTCTTGTTTTGTATTATGTTACGTTTATTAATTTATTAAAACACTCACTCCCTGAGCTTGCTTCCCGACTCTCAGCGCACTCCTTACAGCCCCCTGTAATCGGCCATAGATTCTCAATGTCTGATGGTAGAAAATGACTACTCATGTGATTGGGAAATACATTTTGACAGATTGCAATATCAGTGACTTATCAATGATAACAGAATTGAAATTTAAGTTAATGAATGAATGATTCTGTGATTATTAAAACGGTATCAGAGATAAGACCTAGCATTCTATATGTGGAAGCATAGGAATAACTATTCATTCGTTGCAGAGGAGGAAGCTGACTACATTTTCAGCTTATGTTTGTTACCTGTACTTTCAGGAACAGGAAGGGTCGTGTATAGTGTAGGGGGAGAGAGAGATTCTTTAGTGTCTAGAAGATTATACTGGGAAAGGGGGGATACCTAGTCAGTTGTCCAACTGAAATGTCTTTTAACCCAACCCCTCTGAATCAGAGAGGTGTGGGCGGGCTGCCTTAATCGACATCTACGGCGTCCGGGGAACAGTGGGTAAACTGCCTTGCTCAGGGGCAGAACGACATATTTTTATCTTGTCAACTCAGGGATTCAATCCAGCAACCTTCCAGTTACTGGCCCAACGCTCTAACCACTAGGATACCTGGTGCTTCATATGTAAGTGAAATGTGAAACACAGTAGTGAAAGGTTTCAGCAAGGAAACTTGCAAACAGTTTATATTTTCCCGACACCCTTAAAAAGCTGTGGTTACATTGGATAGATAGAGGATATACTTGAGTGAAATCGTAATAGAGATTTTGACAATTTTGTCTGTTTATTAATAAATGGCGCCTTCTATAGGCTATTATGAGAATAGTTAGAATTGTCTTACAACTGCAAAGATCTACCACAAGGTGGCAGTGTTGATTACGATTTGACAGGGAGAAAATGGTACACAAATGCTATGCCTTCTGTTTTTTGTGTAAAAAATACTCTTCCAGCCATTTATGTTTATATAGCACATGTCAATGGTTAATTAAATGGAAACGTACAGGCTGGAACAACTAATATGTAATGGTAAAGTAATCAACAACAGGAAGGCACTTAAGACTATTGACATGTAGTCATTGAATCATCTTTGTGGGTTCAGTCAGATAACAAGAAGACACGCTTTACATATTGAAATATTGTTTGGATTGAAGCTGGTCAGTGGGCAGAGTTCAGGGTTTAGTGTTTTGTATTTAGGGTTTAGTGGGTGTGTGCCCTCAATTGGCCACGATGTCCTAATCCCCAAACAAACTCTACATATTGAAATTAACACTATGTTTGGGATATGGTCAATGGTTTCTTAAAGTATGGGTCGGACCTGGTAATGGTGGGTCGCGACGTGTCAGAGTAAATGTTCTAATTATTTCATTAATTACTGGAATTGATTTGGCAAAGCGCATCTGCTCTCTCTGCTTAAGCAGAGGTCTCTGCTCGGTTTGGCAGCTGCGCGAATGTGAGAGGGAAATGCCTGTGTGCTTCACGGTTTACCAGATTTTTTTTTCAGCAGTTTTCTTGAAGATCACTCCACAACACACACGACGCAGCGCTGTCGTTCAGGTAGCAGATGATGCGCTGTCTGCCACTGACTTGTCATTCCCACTCGCCATTACTCACAGCTGTCATCAAATGGACTCATGCTAGCCACAAGTTCTGACTAAGCTCAATTGTCATGAAACTTATATACATCGATGAATTTCTCTCTCGAGGAGCACCCACAATGTGTTTTGTGTGTGGAAGTGCTTAGTGAGTCTTAATGAGTCTCTCATAACGAACAAATTAGTAAAACGACACATCCTGACCAAACATCCACAGCATGAAGGTAAACCCAGGGAGTTTTTTCAGAACAGGGCAGAATGCTTCAGGAAACAGTGCTTCGACAGTGGAAAAGTAGCAAGGTATTGTTGTCATTTTATAACAGGTGATGATAAGCAGAAATAAGGGAGTACTAAATAACTCTCATAGTAGAAACGTTAGATGTGAGTTTATCTTTCAAACAATCCCCTGGCCTTGTACACAGCTAATAGCTAACATTCGCCAAAGCAAGCTAGCTACTGATGTGCAACCCTAGAAACAGTACAGATGAAGATGAAAAATGATCAGGCCTACTGTACATCTTACTGTAGAAATGATTGTTGAAAACTAGTCTAGTTTGGAGCTGTTGCTGTTAAAATACAATAATAATTGTTATTCTTAACTGGAATAAACTGATTGAAGCAAGATGCTTTTTGAGGCAAACACACAGTTCTGGGCTGCTCATTTACAGCAGGAAGCGGTTTCCTGCCTGACTGAGAAAGCAGTAGATGTTCTGGTCCAGTTTGGCACCACATACCTATGCGAGTCAGGGTTCTCAACCCTGACATACTTAAAAAACAAGAACAGAAACAGTTTCAAGTCTGAGCATGACCTCAGTGTTGCACTGTCAAAAACAGAGCCCAGAATAGACATGCTCTCATTAGGACTGTGTGTGTGTTTTCTAGTCTACATCTGTGTGATGTGACCAATCAAGTTTATTCCAGTTCAAAATCAAAAATATGTATTGTATTTTAACAGCAACAATTCCAACCTAGGCTTTCTTTCAACAATAATTTCTACAGTAAGATGTACAGTAGGCCTGATCATTGTTCATCTGTACTGTTACTTAGGGTTGCGCAATCAAAAAGCCTGTGTGTGTGTTCTGTTATTCATCTGTGTGATGGGATGAATCTTTTAATTCCAGTTCAGAATTACAATTATTTGTTGTATTTTAACAGCAACAGTTCCAACCTAGACAGATATGTAAGAGTGTTTTTAATGTGGAAAATAAACATTAATAGATATTTATATGGATATTTCATTTCATTTCATTGTGATTTGTTTTTGTCTATATTGCATTTGTTTTAGGCATAAGGGCAATGAAATGGACCGATATTTATGTGTAGTTGCATATTTTCCTAATCTTGGGTCCCAGGAAAACACAGAATTTCTCATTTGGGTCCCAGGCTGAAAAAGTTTAAGAGCCCCTGGTCTACGGTTTGTGTTTAGGGTTTAGGGCTTGTGACCCAACACTCCAGGCCCTGAGTTCGGCCATGACTAATGTCCTAAGCCCTGAGCACCACACAATAGAGTTCGGAATCACAAGCCCATCCACTTCAGTCCAGAGACAACAGAACAGGGATGAGCTAATCTGTGTTTTTCAACATTCCAGGCATTCTGACCCCTAGTGTTGTTCCAGACTGGAAATTCTGGAATGTGTTCTGATGCTAACCGCTCGCGCTAACAGGAGAGCTGTACGCGAAAACAATCAAACAAACAAGGAGATAGATAGCTGATAGCATAGTGGGTTGTCACTCATGTTGCTGCGTGGAGACATTGATGTAACACAGCAGGAATTCAGCAGATGAGGAAATTAGGGCAGGTGTGAAGGTTTGAGGAGAGGATGAGGATGGCTGGATGGGTAGGGGGAGCTGAAAGGGTTAGGGCTAAAGAGGTAAAAAGAGGGTGATTAGGGCTGAAGGGGTGAGGAGAGGGTGAGAGGAGAAGGGGATGAGGGCTGAAAGGGTGAGGAAGAGGTGAGGAGGGCTGAAGGGGTGAGGTTTTGGAGGAAGAGAGTTGACAAGCTTATTAGGATTGGAAGAAGTGGGAGGGTTGAGAAGGGATGATTGAGTGAGTTGGCCCACAGGTAAATCCTATTACTGTATATCCAGACAAATAGTGCTAAGGAAACCTCTGAGTCATCCCCATGTAAACAGTGCAGCCAGATGTGTGTGTGTGTGTGTGTGTGTGTGTGTGTGTGTGTGTGTGTGTGTGTGTGTGTGTGTGTGTGTGTGTGTGTGTGTGTGTGTGTGTGTGTGTGTGTGTGTGTGTGTGTGTGTGTGTGTGTGTGTGTGTGTGTGTGTGTGTGTGTGTTTGTCCTCAGTGGATAGCATGAAATGAGATATGAGATATGGTTACAGACGTATTGGCAAGAATACATTCCTGCACTTTGCTAAAAGCTGCCCAGAATCAAGAAAATAATTGTCCAATTATCATCATCAAAGGTACATCAACGTAAAACTAGCAGCACACAAGGACACTTAACATAGAGTATACTGTACATGACATTTTTGGGGATTTGAATTTGCAACCTCTTGGTTGACTGCATCAATGTTTCCGCAGTGCCACCAGGTTCATACATATTACTTGGAACATGTATTAACATAAATCGGCTGTCCTTTTATCAGTCGTCAGGACGTCACGTGATAGGGGTCGCAGATAGTCTCAAAGCATCCCAAAGTATTATAAGTAAAGTAATGGTGGTTTTAAAGTTAGTGGTACGCTGTTCAGCTAAAATATAACCCCACCTGGAATTTGAACTAACAACCTCCAGAGTTAGAGGTGCACAATTCTCCCTGCTGTGCCACAAAGTCTATGACATTCCCATACAGATGTATTACTTATATTACATCTCTGAACTTAGCAAAAGCGTGCCATCTGCACTGCTATTTTAGTTATCAATTAATCTGACTATTCTTTCACCATAGATTTGATTTACTTATTTAAGCAATTCTGGGGGTTTCTGTAATATTGTCTAATGTTGGTGGGGCATTTTATTCTGTTTTAGTGTTCCTGAATCACTATGATAAATAAAAATAAATGTTTTTGTTTATTTTAAACAAAGCTGAGATTCAGTCCAAAATGTAGGAATACAGGTGAAATCAGCTATTATGACTGATGTGGTTGCATAGCAGAACAATTGGAATGCTGTGAACTAGGAGGTTATGGGTTCAAATACTAGGTGTGGATGAGTTGAATAATAATTACTGAAAAACCAATGGTTGATATACCCTGTCGATTTCAAGTGAACTGCTTTAGTGTTGTTTGCCACCTAGCATTATGGTGAAAACTGCACTTAACAGCTATTTTACAAGTTTATAAGGTTCTTAGACTTTTTTTAACGATGTACGATAAACGTACATGTTGTAAGGATCTCATTTATCTTTTCTCTATAAAAACACATGGATGTGTGTGAAACGGAAAAGCAAAAACGTGGGATTTTGTCACATGTTAAAACTAGCCCTTTGAAGTGAAGGGAAACAAATTAATCCTTGCATTTGGAGGTTTTAAAATATCCCTCTGGTGGCCAAGTTGACCTATTTTAAGTAATGCCATTCGTTCCAGGAAATAATCACTACCACCTGGTTAGGTTAGCATAGGGCTAAATGTGCCAGGTTATGTAATGGGAACAGCTAACGTGTACCATTTTATCACATACATGAGGGAGGCAGTGGGGAAAGTAGCAGGGGGGCAGCGAGGGGAAGCGGAGGTTGCCGGTCGTCATTGTGCATCCACATGGCTAACGTGACAACAAACACAGCTCAGGGGTCAGGAGTGTGTGGCATGTACCGGGGTTACACAAAGGTCAGGGGTCGCTGTGGCCACAATGCTGAGCTCCACTGATGTCAGCTGCCGAGAGGGGCCACGTTCTTTCATGGCCTTTTATTGATCAGCATGCGTGTGACCTGGCATTTATTAGTCAATCACTGAATATTTGACTGACTGACTGACTCAGTGGGCTGACTGAGGGGATAAATAAGATGATAATTAAAAACCAAACCCTGGGCCAACATAAAAAGGTTAGCTTTTCTCTCGCAGAAGGTAGATAGGCTTTGACTGAGGAGGTTATAGTGTGTGTATGTTTCAATGTGTGTATTTGAATGCGTGTGAGCGCAACTATGCATGTGTGTGTTTGCCGCTGGTAAGAAAGAGGATAAGAGGCGGTATAATATGAGGTGATTATGCTGCTGAGGGGGGCTGACAGCGGGCAGAGTAGCCCCCCACTGAGTTATAAGACGAGCTGGGTATAAGAAGTCTTCGGCTGGGGCCTAGCTGGGCGTGTAATCGGTACCAGAGCTAGCTCTCTGCCAGCCAACTCTCCATAAGCCCCATAGTTATCATCAGGGCTGGGCTCTGGTCAAAAGTAGTGCACTATACAGGGAAGAGGGTGCCATTTGTGATGCAACCCAGACCCTGTGCCAGCTCTCCATAAGCCCTATGGTTATCATCAGACCCAGGGTGATAATGACTGCCTGGTGCCTTGGTGCTGGGCTTGGCACAGCTTCACACAGCTCTGTGAGCCCTCCCAGCACAGGCAGCACAATGGCATTCCGTGCCAGCACACACTGCTAGGCTACTGCACCAACACACACATTTGATGGAGAGAGAGAAAGAGAGGGGAGAAGGAGATGGGGAGAGGTGGAAAGAGAGAAAGACAAGAAGAGAAGAGAAGTAGAGAAAAAAGAAGAGAAGAAATGAGTTGATTGAAAAAAATTGCCATTTGAAAGCTGGGTGTGATTATGAATAGGTGGCCTTAGAGGAAGTATTCCTGTATATGGAGACACATATGGCTCAGATATTTCTCTATAGCCATATACACTTTTAGAAAAAAGGGTTCCAAAAGGGTTATTCAGGTAGAACCCTTTTGGGTTCCATGTAGAACCCTCTGTGGAAAGGAACCAAAAAGCATTCTTCAAAGGGTTATTTGATGGGGACAGCCAAAGAACCCTTTTAGGTTCTAGATAGCACCTTTATCTATATACATAATTGGCTCCTTTCATCGTAATGATATTTATGATGTAGTATTTCTCATAGGATCTGGCCCAAATGGCACCCTATTCTCTATATAGTACAAACAGGCCCTGGTCAAAAGTAGTGCCGTTTGGGATGCAGCCATACGATAGTAGGAATACCAGCAGCAGGAGGAGGAGGATGAAGAGGAAGCTTGGCAGCAGATACTTTACTGAGGGTGGAGAACAGAACAGCAGTAGCAGCACAATCTTATAGTAGCTGAACTCAACGGCCCTTTGGTGCAAAACCGGGTTCCAAGAATCATATGAAGGAGTGATGCTGCACATAGTAATGCTTTCTCCAATATCCGCATACAACTGCCTTGTGTGGGTCTTCTCAAACGTGCGATATTCATGCCATTGCTTTGAGGATCGCAATGTATGAAAAGTACTGAAATAAAGTTATCATTATTATTTTCTTAATTGATTAACATTTAAACTAGGTAATTCAACAAATAAAACGTATCATAAGAAAATATGAACATCATTTGGCCATCAAAGCAGTTGTGATTGTGATTGATTGTAAAACCCTTTTCCCTCCTCCTTTTGATTGTCATACACTCATTCGCCTATCACCTTTTGGACGTTGTAGCCCCGTGGCCCTTGGAATTTACGAGGAGCACGACCTCGGGGACACCTCTGGGCATTGGATATTTCAGTAGTAGTCCCTCTGGGGAAATGTTTTGTAATTATCCTACAACTCCCATGGGGCTGTGGGGCAGGGCCATTAATGCCTGCTTGCTGATGGATCACTGGTAATTACTGTGGAAACTGGGGGTTGAACCATCATGGGGTGGAGAAGGAGGAAGAAGTGGAGGAGGGTGTTCTGTTTGGGTTTATAGTAATATACAATACTCACCTTCAGCTGTTTAGAGCTTTGTTCCAATATTCACACTATTGCATACTCCTCTCCTCTCCTGTCACTAGTAGAGTATATAGGAGGATATGGAGGGCTGCGTCTTGTCATTATCAGGGTGGCAGAAGGGGGTGAGGAGGGGTTGAGGAGGGGTTGAGGGTGGGTTAGAGGGAAGGGGGGGCAGTGAGTGAAGGATAAGAAGTGCTACAGGGTGAGGAGGGTGGGGGAGGTTTGAGTGACAGGTGACACCTTGCACCTGTCTCTGGTGGGCTAATGGAGCTGTGAGCACCACTGGGTGGAGACGGGGAGGGGGAAGGGAGCTGCTCTTTATCCCCCTGGAGGAGGGATGATGGAGTGGCCCTCTGTGACTGTAATGCCTACTGCTAATGTGTCATTGTGTGTGTACTGTATGTGTGCCTCCCCCTCCCCTGCCCTTTCTGCCACTAATTGCCCCTGCTCAACATCTCTGAGTTGCCAGGAGGGGGAGGAGGAGGCTGCCTTGCCTGCCATCTGTTCTGACTCCTGACCCCCTCCCCCCTTCACCCTAACCCCTCCCCCCTCACCTCTCCATCTCCTCAGGGTCCATTGGGGATTTTCCCTTCACTTCATTCTTTCCCTCCTTTTCTTTCTTTTGCGGTAAAAAGGATCCCATGTGCCACGGCCTGCCGCCTCCCTTCTAGGAACACACCCCTCATTATATTCACCTCCCAACTGATGCATGCAACATGCACTTGACAAACACATAGGGGTGTGTTCCTAGAAGGGAGATCCTCTCCCTCCTCAGTAGCTTCTTCAGGGGGACTAAGATATGAGGAATGAAGAAATGTATTTCTTATGCATCAAAGATGATTGATAATAAGTCCTTTGTTCATTGATAGTAAACCACTCTCGCTGCTTTACTTCTCTCTCCCTCATCCCCCTTTATTTTCCCCCTCTTAATTTCCTCTCGTCCTCCTTTCTCTCCTTCCCCTCTGCCCTCTGTGGTCCCCCAGCACAGGCTGTCGTGTAGAGATTATGATTAGGATAATAGGGCTAATTTAATCCATATTGCATGGCCTCTCTCTCTAGGAACACATAAGCATGTGTTAGTGTTTATATTTTCCATCCAGCATGTGGGACTGACAGTAGTAACACAGGGGCTCCCCTTCCCAGGGGCATCTGTTGGGTATGGCAGTTGCCATAGCCTAGCTCAAGACCCACAATTTAAAGTAGGCAAAAAAAGTAGATTAAATCATTCCAATCCCGATAAAATGCAACGGCAAAAACGCAACGACAATAACAAGTGTAGGCTATGACAAATGTACATTTTCATGCAGTGACAGAATGAGATAATGCAAATCATTCATGTTTACTTGCTTAGGCTAACTTTAACTTCCCAGCTGTACAGATTTTGTTGCGAAGAGACAGAATCATTCGATAATTTGTTTTGGTACTGTTCATTTGTAGCTTGTTTTTGGTCGCAGGTCCAGGAATGGCAACATGTTGTCACGTGGAGCGGAATAGGTGAACCCACGAGCAGACTCAGACGAGGAGACTGGGATGAGGTAACCAAGGTATTTATTGAAACACAGGGGGAAGATGGGGTGCAGGCCAGGGGAAGCTCGGGCGGGTTGCAGGAAGCCAGGTGCGGAGGCTGAGGCTTGAGTGAGAGGAGTTGGGATTAGGTAAGCAGGTTCGGAGAGGAATCCAAGGACGCAGTGGAGGGTTCAGGACAGAGTAGCAGGACTGACGAGACGTGGGACTGGAGACGGGCCAAAGTCAGAGCGGGCAGAACTGTAGTGGAGAGGAAAACCGAGTCAAGCAAGGGAAAACAAGCATAACACGAAAACAGGATCTAAGCAGGAACAAAACGTCTAAAACCGCAGACAGACTGAGCAGAGATTACGATCTGGCACTGTGGAAGTGGCAGGGCGGAGTATTTGTAGAGGTCTTGATTATGGAACAGATTGCAGCTGGTGGGGAATCTGCTCTGTTTCCAGCACACCTGTCTACACACACACACACACACACACACACACACACACACACACACACACACACACACACACACACACACACACACACACACACACACACACACACACACACACACACACACACACACACACACACACACACACACACACACACACACCACACACCACCACACCACCACACACACACACACACACACACACGAACGAAGAGGGAGAGAGCACTGGGGGAGTGGCTGCAGGTTAGGGAGACACAGGATGAGAAGTAGAGGGCGTGGTAGGAGCAGATGTAACACATTTACCTGGAGCTAACTCTGGAAATAGCACTGCTGGTTGATTTAAAWAGTCAGTCAATCGATCAATAATATAATAATACACTTAGCAACATTTTTTCTTTAATTTACAATATGTAGAAACTGTGAGAATTGAAAGTTTCATAACTTTTGTGAAACATCACGGCACTTTTGAAAAATGTATGGCAAATAGAAATCAAAACTGCATGGTGTTCAGAGGTAGATGGGAGGGGTTGAGTGGAGCTGAAGGATGGAACTAAAAACAAACAAAATAACTATTGTAAAATGTATATAGTATGTATAAGCTGGAAGTAAATGCCTAAGTGTTGTTGTTCATTAGTTTACTTCAATTAGGGGAGGGGTGCGTCACGGCTGTCGTAGGGAGGAGACCAAGGCACAGCGTGGTATGCGTACATTCTCTTTATTATAAGAATGAACACTGAACAAAACTAACAAAACGTGAAGCTATACAAAGAGTGCTGAACAGGCAACTACACATAGACAAGAAGCCACAAACCCAAAAGGGAAAATGGCAACCTAAATATGATCCCCAATCAGAGACAACGATAAACAGCAGTCTCTGATTGGGAACCAAATTTACAATTGAGCCTACAATTTCTAAAGATCAGTGACAGTTATGATTTTCAAATCAAATCAAATTTTATCGGTCACATACACATGGTTAGCAGATGTTAATGTGAGTGTAGCGAAATGCTTGTGTTTCTAGTCCCGACAGTGCAGTAATATCGAACACGTAATCGAACAATTCTCCAGCAAATACCTAATACACACAAATCTAAAGGGGTGATTGAGAATATGTACATATACTGTAAGTATATGTCACACCCTGACTTTATATTTGCTTTTCTTTATTATTTGGTTAGGTCAGGGTGTGACAAGGGTGGTTTGCTTAGTTTTTGTATTGTCTAGGGGTTTAGACTTGTCTAGGGTTTTTTGGTCATCTATGGGGATTTTGTATTGTCTAGGGGTATGTAGGTTTATGGTGGACTGAATGGGTTCCCAATCAGAGACAGCTGTTTATCGTTGTCTCTGATTGGGGAGCCTATTTAGGTTGACATTTTCCATGTTGGTTTTGTGGATAGTTGTCCAWGTTTAGTTGCCTGTGAGCACTACGTTGGCGTCACGTGTCTGTTTATTGTTTTGTTGGGGACATCGTTAAATAAACAAGTATGTACGCTCAAAACGCTGCGCCTTGGTCCACTCCTTTAAACGGCCGTGACAGTATATGGATGAGCGATGGCCGAGCGGAATAGGCAAGGTGCATTAGATGGTATAAATACAATATATACACATGTGATATGAGTAATGTAAGATATGTATACATTAAAGTGGCATTATTTAAAGTGGCATTGTTTAAAGTGACTAGTGATCCATTTATTAAAGTGTCCAGTGATTGGGCCTCAATGTAGACAGCAGCCTCTCTGAGTTAGTGATTGCTGTTGGTGGCGGTGATATGATACTTGACTGGTCTCTCAAAGCACTTCATGACAGAAGTGAGTGCTACGGGGCGGTAGTTATTTAGTTCAGTTATCTTTGCCTTCTTGGGTACAGGAACAATGGGAGCCATCTTGAAGCATGTGGGGACAACAGACTAGGATAGGGACTGATTTAATATATCTGTAAACACACCAGCCAGCTGGTCTGCACATGTTCTGAGGACGCACGCATGTTCTCTGAGGCTGACCGGAACATATTTCAGTCCGCGTGATAGTATAGTACTAGCCCTGCGTGTTGTGCATTCAATATGCTGATAGAATTTAGGTAGCCTCGTTCTCAAATTTGCTTTGTTAAAATCCCCAGCTACAATAATTGCAGCCTCTGGATATATAGTTTCCAGTTTACATAGAGTCCAGTGAAGTTCCTTGAGGGCCGTCTTGGTGTTCGCTTGAGGGGGAATGTACACAGCTGTGACTATAACTGACGAGAATTCTCTTGGTAGGTAAAATAGCCAGCATTTGATTGTAATGAATTTTAGGTCGGGTGAGCAGAAGAACTTGAGTTCCTGTATGTTGGTATGATTACACCATGAGGTGTTTATCTCTGTCGGCGCGATGCATGGAGAAGCCCAAGGGCTGAACCGATTCTGACAACATATCCTGAGAGAGCCATGTGTCCGTGAAACAGAGAATGTTACAATCTCTGATGTCTCTCTGGAAGGAATCCCTCGCTTGAATTTCGTCTAGCTTGTTAAGAGACTGACCATTGGCGAGTAGTATACTCGGGAGAGGTGAGCGATGTGCACGTCTATGGAGCCTGACCAGAAGGCCGCTCCATCTGCCCCTTCTGTGGCATCGTTGTTTTGGGTCGGCTACTGGGATCAGATCCATTGTCCTGGGTGGTGGTCCAAACAGAGGATCCCCTTTGGGAAAGTTGTATTCCTGGTCGTAAATGTTGGTAAGTTGACGTTGCTCTTATATCCAATAGTTCTTCCCGGCTGTATGTAATAACACTTAGGATTTTCTGTTGTAAAAATGTAAGAAGTAATACATAAAAAATCTAAATACTGCATAGTTTCCTAAGAACGCGAAGCGAGGTGACCATCTCTGTCGGGGCCATTATAATCAACATATAGGCATTGTAGGCTACCTAACTGTGCCGAAAACATTTCTAACTGCCCACAAACAAAATAAAGCTATAGCTGCCTACTAGACAGAAGCACTGTCCATTCAGCACCACAACACAGAGCCCCACTATGCCTACCTGTAGGCCAGGGTTTCCCAAACTCGGTCCTTGGGCCCTCCCTAGGTGCACGTTTAGATTTTTTTCCCTCACTATACAGCTGATTAAAATAACCAACTCATCATCAATCTTTGATTATTTGAACCAGCTGTGTAGTGCTAGGGCAAAAACCAAAAGGTACAATGAGGGGGAGTCCCAGGACTGAGTTTGGTAAATCCTGGCGCTGAGGCGCTGTCCATTCAACAMTCCTGAGTGGCACAGTGGTCTTAGGCACTGCATCACAGTGCTAGCTGTGCCACTAGAGATTCTGGATTTGAGTCCAGGCTCTGTCGCAGCCAGCCACGACCAGGAGACCCATGGGGCGGCGCACAATTGGCCCAGCGTCGTCAGTGTTAGGGGAGGGTTTGGCCGGCAGGGATGTCCTTGTCCCATCGCGCACTAACGACTCCTGTGGCGGGCCGGGTGCAGTGCATGCTGACACGGTCGCCAGGTGTACYGTGTTTCCTCCGACACATTGGTACAGCTGGCTTCTGGGTTAAGTGGGCATTGTGTCAAGAAGCAGTGCGGCTTGGTTGTGTTTTGGAGGATGCACGGTTCTCGACCATCACCTCTCCCAAGTCCTTACTGGACTTGCAGCGATGAGACAAGACAGTAACTACCAATTGGATAACACGAAAAAGTCTGCAGCATTGAAGGTCCCCAAGAACACAGTGGCCTCCATCATTCTTAAATGGAAGAAGTTTGGAAGCATTAAGACTCTTCCTAGAACTGGCCACCTAGCCAAACTGAGCAATCGGGGGATAAGGGCCTTGGTCAGGCAGGTGACCAAGAACCTGATGGTCATTCTGACAGAGCTCCAGAGTTCCTCTGTGGAGATGGGAGAACAGTCGGAAAGACAACCATTTCTGTCGCACTCCACCAATCAGGACTTTAAGGTAGAGTGGCCAGACGGAAGCCACTCCTCAGTTAAAGGCGCATGACAGCCCGCTTGGAGTTTGCCAAAAGGCACCTAAAGGACTCTGACCATGAGAAACCAAATTCGCTGGTCTGATGAAACCAAGATTGAACTCTTTGGCCTGAATGCCAAGCGCCACGTCTGGAGGAAACCTGGCACCATCTCTACGCTGAAACATGGTGGTGGCAGCATAATGCTGTTGGGATGTTTTTTAACAGTAGGGACTGGGTTACTAGTCAGGATCGAGGGAAAGATGAACGGAGCAAAGTACAGAGAGACCCTTGATGAAAACCTGCTCCAGAGCCCTCAGGACCTCAGACTGGGGTGAAGGTTCACCTTCCAACAGGCCAACAACCCTAAGCACACAGCCAAGACAACGCAGGAATGGCTTCAGGACAAGTCTCTGAATGTCCTTGAGTAGCCGAGCCAGAGCCCGGACTTGAATCCGATCGAACATCTCTGGAGAGACCTGAAAATAGCTGTGAAGCGACACTCCCCATCCAACCTGACAGAGCTTGAGAGGATCTGTAGCGTCATAGCGAAGAGTAGTCTAGGCTGTAATTGTTGCAAAAGGTGCTTCAACTAAGTACTGAGTAAAGGGTCTGAATACTTATGTAAATATGATATTTCAGTGTTTTATTTTTAATAAAGTTGCAAAAATGTATCAAAACCTGTTTTGCTTTGTCATTATGGGGTATTTTGGGTAGGTTTATGAGGGGGAAAAACTATTTAATACATTTTAGAATAAGGCTGTAACGTAATAAAATGTGGAAAAATTCAAGGGGTCTGAATACTTTCCGAATGCACTGTATATTATGGAAACTCCTCCATGGAGATTCCTATATATGGACCAAAATAAAACACACAGTTTCTCTTCACAAATAGAAAAGAAAGGCCAAACTACCACTGCAGGTTATAATATAATATGTTATAATATCAACAATTAGGTTTGAATCACTCACCTCACTTCAAAACATAATTTCCCCACACAGCTAACAACCCATCCCGATTTCACTCAAAGTACTGGCAGGCCCTTTAAATCCATCTGTGGAGCAGCAGTAGCTGATAGCCCCATTGCAGCAGAGGAAAGGAAGGGCGCATATAGAGTGGCCACAATCAATATGGGGAATCAATCTGTGAGATGGAGGGATGTGATGGATGGATCTAGCAGGAAGCAGCGTGTGTGTCTGTGTGTGTGTGTGGCAGGATGCAGCCTGAAATGAGTGGTGCTCTGGTGATGGGGATGATGATGAGGCTGGGATATGGAGATGTGGCGAGGCAGCAGAACACTGGCAAGAGGGCTCTGTGTGTGTGTGTGTGTCTGTGGATTGATGGAAGTGTGGGGTGGGGTGATGCCAGGGCATCGGGATTGTAAACATTTGTGTGTGTGTGTTCCCACCGGTATGGTCTGATCTGGACTGCAAGGTAAAACAAGGAGAGAAGCACAGCTCAGTTCTGTGACGTACAAACTCTGCTGGCACTATACATAATTTCCAGCAGTTTCCTCATCTAGCAGCAAGAGATTGTATCTTCTCTCTCTTTTCATATGTCATTGATGCGATACTCCAGTCTTCCAGGGTGACCCACAATCTGGGTTATGGATATAAAGGGATAGAAGCCATAAAAGTAAGGATCCAAGTGTTACGTACAGTGTGTGTTAAGGGTTGTATGAGGTGAATATATCTGTTGTTGACATGATACAAGTGTACAACCAGGGATTATTAGTGTACAGTTGTGTGTGCCATGGGCTTGATGTGCACAGTGTGTGTGTGTGTGTTACATGCTTGAAGTGCACAGTGTGTGCTATGGGTTAGATAAAGTACTGTAGCTTTTCTACTTTTCCTTCGCCTTACTCTGAGAACAATCCTAATTCAAACGACCCAAAGTGTTTGTGAGTGCTAGGGTCAGATGTGTGTGTGTTGTATGTGCGTGTGTGATGTGATTGTCATTGGTGTAAAGTACTAAAGTAAAAATACTTTAAAGTATTACTTCTCTAGGGTACGTGAGACGTTAGCGTCCCACCTCTTCAACAGCCAGTAAAACTGCTGGGCGCCAAATTCAAATAGAGAAATACTCATTATAAAAATTCAGAAAACAAAACATATTTTACATAGGTTTAAAGATTAACTTCTTGTGAATCCAACCACGGTGTCAGATTTAAAAAATGCTTTACGGCGAAAGGATACCTTACGATTATTTGAGAACATAGCTCAGCAGACAAATCATTACAAACAGTAACCAGCCAAGTAGAAGAGTTACACAAGTCAGAAATAGAGATAAAATTAATCCCTTACCTTTGATGATCTTCATATGGTTGCACTCAGCAGACATTCATTTACTCAATAAATGTTCCTTTTGTTCGATAAAGTCTCTTTATATCAAAAACCTCCATTTTGTTCGCACGTTTTCTTCAGTAATCCACTCAAACGCAGTCAAAACAGGCAGACAAAAAAATCCAAATTGTATCCGTAAAGTTCATAGAAACGTGTCAAACGATGTTTATATTCAACCCTCAGGTTGTTTTGAGCCTAAATAATCGATAATATTTAAACCGGACGATAACGTCGTCAATTTTTAAAGGTAAACAAGAAAGGCACTCTCTCGGTCGCGCGCATGAAAAAGCTCTGTGACACTTTTAGGGTCCACTCATTCAGACTGCTCCTACTTCCTAATTTTTCAGAATACAATCCTGAAACAATTTCTAAAGACTGTTGACATCTAGTGGAAGGCATAGGAACTGCAATTTGAGTCCTAAGTCAATGGATACTGTAATGGCATTGAATAGAAAACTACAATACCAAAAATAAAACTACTTCCCGAATGGATTTTTCTCAGGTTTTCGCCTGCCAAATCAGTTCTGTTATACTCACAGAGACTGTTTTAACAGTTTTGGAAACTTTAGAGTGTTTTCTATCCAAATCTACCAGTTATATGCATATCATATCTTCTGGGCCCGAGAAGCAGGCAGTTTAATTTGGGCATGCTTTTCATCCAAAATTCCAATGCTGCCCCCTACCCTAGAGAAGTTAAGTAGTTTTTTGGGGTATCTGTACTTTACTATTTCTTTTTTTTACAACGTTTACTTTTACTTCACCACATTCCTAAAGAAAATAATGTACTTTTTCCTCCTTACATTTTCCCTGGCACCCAAAAGTACTTGTTACATTTGAATGCTTAGCAGGACAGGAAAATGGTCGAATTCACGCACTTACCAAGAGAACATCCCTGGTCATCCCTACTGCCTCTGATCTGGCACACTCACTAAACACAAATGATTTGTTTGTAAATTGCGTCTGAGTGTTGAACTGTGCCCCCGGCTATCTGTAAATTTAAAAAACAAGAAAATTGTGTCATCTGTTTTGCTTAATATAAGACATTTTAAATTATTTATACTTTTTCTTTTGATACGTAAGTACATTTAAAACCAAATACTTTTAGACTTTTACTCAAGTAGTATTTTACTGGGTGACTTTCACTTTTAATTGAGTCATTTTCTTTTAAGGTATCTTTACTTTTACTCAAGTATGAAAATTGGGTACTTTTTCCACCACTTGAGATTGTGCACTCAGTGGTTGCTAGTGTCAGAAGTAAATATTGAATAAGCGAGATTTAATTAATTCGTTTTTCCTCCTTTTGGATAACAGGATGGATTTGTTTTGCACTTTGGATGAGCTGCTGCAGGAACTTAGTTTTGGGGTCAGTGTTTCAAGTTTTAATGTAACATGCACAAGTACAGTGAAATGCCTTTCTTGCAAGCTCTAACTAGGGCTGTTGCGGTGACTGTATTACCGCCACCGTGGCGGTCACGAGTCATGAAGGCAGTCAAATTCCACTTGACCAAGCTCTGATTATGCTGATGGTAATTAGTAGTCTAATAAACTTGCTAACTGCCTGAGACTCAGCACTCTACTGTCCCTCTAATCACTCTGACATCAATGCAAATGTGATAAAAAATCTAATCAAACACTTCTTGAGAGCCCATGAGCTCATGTTGAGCAACATTTCTATAGGCTATGCAATTGGGTGAGAAAACAGAGTGATGGCCTCCACTAAAAAGAGGAGGATCCCATCAGTTTTCTATAGGCGAAGCCTACTAAATTTATTTCTCAGCTTTCTTAATATTAAGCACACTTCTTATCTTTACAACAGGAGTATAGCCTACCTGGCTGGCATGAAAATGAACCATGGGAAAAGCATCCTCCATTCACTATTTAAGTGCATAGATGACATGTATTTTTTCCCGTTGGCCTTGTTTCGAGACAGGTGCATAATGGTCCATTCCAAATCAAACAAATTCCACACATATATTATTTAGTATATGTAAAGACAAGATTAAATCAAGAATAGTCTGATGGGTGACAATATTAGCCTATCACTTGTGAATGATATAATATCACTTGTTAATGATGCCCAGCATAAGCAAGAAACAATGCCTTTTTTCCCCCTCGACTTTTTCAAATCATAGTCGCACACCTCATGTAGCCTTTTTTTTAACTAGGCAAGTCAATTTCGAACAAATTCTTATTTACAATGACAGCCTGGGAACAGTGGGTTAACTGCCTTGCTCAGAATGACAGATTTTTACCTTGTCAGCTCGGAGATTCGATCTAGCAACCCTTCGGTTACTGGGCCAACACTCTAACCACTAGGCTACCTAGCCTAACCCATAGGCCTACATGTTTTGAGGAGGTTTGGCCAAATAACATCTTAAAAATAAGCACATTAATCTGCTTCACAAGGGGTGTGTACCCTAACTGGCATACATAAGCAGCGCTTGAGTTTCAAGTTTGGGGAAGATCATTTTCACCATAAAAATGCACCTTTGTAATAAAAGCATTACATGCATAATCACATTTGCGGTCCTTTCTATTTTATTCAGCTGTGTTCAATTGTATTCTTTGGATTTAATGTGAAGGTGTAGGCTATATTACATGGATTTATTAGACCTTTTAAAATATAGATGTTCCAAAGGTCTGCTTCAGTGGCTTGTAGGATATGTGTTGAAGCCAGGAGACGCTAAATATACACTGCTCAAAAAAATAAAGGGAACACTAAAATAACACATCCTAGATCTGAATGAATGAAATATTCTTATTAAATACTTTTTTCTTTACATAGTTGAATGTGCTGACAACAAAATCACACAAAAATTATCAATGGAAATCAAATTTATCAACCCATGGAGGTCTGGATTTGGAGTCACACTCAAAATTAAAGTGGAAAACCACACTACAGGCTGATCCAACTTTGATGTAATGTCCTTAAAACAAGTCAAAATGAGGCTCAGTAGTGTGTGTGGCCTCCACGTGCCTGTATGACCTCCCTACAACGCCTGGGCATGCTCCTGATGAGGTGGCGGATGGTCTCCTGAGGGATCTCCTCCAGACCTGGACTAAAGCATCCAACGTGGCGTTGGTGGATGGAGGAGACATGAATTTCCAGATTGTGCTCAATTGGATTCAGGTCTGGGGAAGGGGCGGGCCAGTCATAGCATCAATGCCTTCCTCTTGCAGAACTGCTGACACACTCCAGCCACATGAGGTCTAGCATTGTCGTGCATTAGGAGGAACCCAGGGCCAACCGCACCAGCATATGGTCTCACAAGGGGTCTGAGGATCTCATCTCGGTACCTAATGGCAGTCAGGCTACCTCTGGCGAGCACATGGAGGGCTGTGCGGCCCCCCAAAGAAATGCCACCCCACACCATGACTGACCCACCGCCAAACCGGTCATGCTGGAGGATGTTGCAGGCCAGCAGAACGTTCTCCACGCGTCTCCAGACTCTGTCACGTCTGTCACATGTGCTCATGTGCTCAGTGTGAACCTGCTTTCATCTGTGAAGAGCACAGGGCGCCAGTGGCGAATTTGCCAATCTTGATGTTCTCGGCAAATGCCAAACGTCCTGCACGGTGTTGGGCTGTAAGCACAACCCCCACCTGTGGATGTCGGGCCCTCATACCACCCTCGTGGAGTCTGTTTCTGACCGTTTTAGCAGACACATGCACATTTGTGGCCTGCTGGAGGTCATTTTGCAGGCTCTGGCAGTGCTCCTCCTGATCCTCCTTGCCACAAGGCGGAGGTAGCGGTCCTGCTGCTGGGTTGTCCCTCCTACGGCCTCCTCCAGTCTCCTGATGTACTGGCCTGTCTCCTGGTAGCTCCTCCATGCTCTGGACACTACGCTGACAGACACAGCAAACCTTCTTGCCACAGCTCGCATTGATGTGCCATCCTGGATGAGCTCCACTACCTGAGCCACTTGTGTGGGTTGTAGACTCCGTCTCATGCTACCACTAGAGTGAAAGCACCGCCAGCATTCAAAAGTGACCAAAACATCAGCCAGGAAGCATAGGAACTGAGAAGTGGTCTGTGGGCACCACCTGCAGAACCACTCCTTTATTCGGGGTGTCTTGCTAATTGCCTATAATTTCCACCTTTTGTCTATTCCATTTGCACAACAGCATGTGAAATTTATTGTCAATCAGTGTTGCTTCCTAAGTGGACAGTTTGATTTCACAGAAGTGTGATTGACTTGGAGTTACATTGTGTTGTTTAAGTGTTCCCTTTATTGTTTTGAGCAGTGTATATTATTTTTACAATTCAAATAAAACACAACAGCTGTAGACCTTTCCGTGAAATGCTTACTTACAAGCCCTTAACCTCTCTGGGATATTCGGGACGCAAGCGTCCCACCTGAATAACCTCAATTACCTCAACCACCTCAATAACAGCCAGTGAAATTGCAGGGCGCCAAATTCAAAACAACAGAAATCTAATAATTAAAATTCCTCAAACATACAAGTATTTTACACCATTTTAAAGATACACTTATTGTAAATCCAGCCACAGTGTCCGATTTCAAAAAGGCGTTACGATGAAAGCACACCACACGATTATGTTAGGTCAGTACCTAGTCACAGAAAAACACAGCCATTTTTCCAGCCAAAGAGAGGAGTCACAAAAAGCAGAAATAGAGATAAAATGAATCACTAACCTTTGATGATCTTCATCAGATGACACTCATAGGACTTCATGTTACACAATACATGTATGTTTTGTTCGATAAAGTTCATATTTATATCCAAAAATCTCAGTTTACATTTGCGCGTTATGTTCAGTAGTTCCAAAACATCTGGTGATTTTGCAGAGAGCCACATCAATTTACAAAAATACTCATAATAAACATTGCTAAAAGATACAAGTGTTATGCATGAAATTTTAGATCCACTTCTCCTTAATGCAACCGATGTGTCAGATTTCAAAAAAGCTTTACCAAAAAAGCACACCATGCAATAATCTGAGTACAGCGCTCAGACAACAAAACAAGCCATACAGATATCCGCCATGTTGTGGAGTACACAGAAGTCAGAAATAGCATTATAAATATTCACTTACCTTTGATGATCTTCATCAGAATGCACTCCCAGGAATCCCAGTTCCACAATAAATGTTTGATTTGTTCGATAAAGTCCAAAATTTATGTCCAAATACCTCCTTTTTGTTTGCGCGTTTAGTACACAATCCAAACTCACGAGGCACGGGCAAGTCCAGGCGAAGGTTCAGACGAAAAGTCATATTACAGTTCGTAGAAACATGTCAAACGAAGTATAGAATCAATCTTTAGGATGTTTTTAACATAAATCTTCAACAATGTTTCAACCGGAGAATTCCTTTGTCTGTAGAAATGCGATGGAACGCAGCTAACTCTCACGTGAGCACGTGTTATCAGCTCATGCCACTCTGGCAGACCCCTGACTCAATCAGCTCCCATCCCCCCCCTCCTTCACAGTAGAAGCATCAAACAAGGTTCTAAAGACTGTTGACATCTAGTGGAAGCCTTAGGAAGTGTAATATGACCACATTTCCACTGTATATTGGATAGGCAAAGAGTTGAAAAACTACAAACCTCAGATTTCCCACTTGCACAGGTTTCATACATTCACAAATAACAATGAAATATTCACTTACTTTCTGAAAATCTTCCTCTGAATTGTCATCCAAAGGGTCCCAGCTATAACATGTAGTGTCGTTTTGTTAGATAAAATCCTTCTTTATAATTAAAAGATCAGTTTAGTTGGTGCCATCGATTTGAGTAATCTACTCATTCAACTTGCAGAGAAAGGAATCCGAAAATCTACCCCTAAACTTTGTTTCAACGTGTCAAAATACATTTCTATGTACTCTTCAGATACCCTAAAATATAATCAAACTATAATATTTCTTACGGAAAGAAGTATGTTCAATAGGAAACCAATTCTAACAGGTGCGTAATGTCTTCATAGCGAGCACAAACACGAATTTCCAAGACTGTGTCCTGCTAAAACTGATATTTCTTATTTATTTTTGAAGTTACAAGCCTGAAACCTTGAACATAGACTGCTGACACCCTGTGGAAGCCATAGGGATTGCATCCAGGGAGATCATTTTCAATATGACCTTTCTCTTGAATTTCTAAGAGGATGGTCTCTCAAATCAATTCAGGTTGGTTTTTCTTTAGATTTTCTCCTACAATATCTATTGTTATATATTCTCCTACATTATTTTCACATTTCTACAAACTGCAAGTGTTTTCTTTCCAATGGTACCAATTATATGCATATCCTGGCTTCAGGGCATGAGCTACAGGCAGTTTACTTTGGGCATGTCATTCAGACAGGAAGTGGAGAAAGAAGGGGCCAACAATGCAGTTTAAGAAATAGAGTTAAAAAAATATTTACTAAATAAATGAAAGGAATTTTTTAAATAAAATGTAACACAATAAAATAACAATAACGAGGCTATATACAGGGGGTACCGGTACCGAGTCAATGTGCAGGGATACAGATTAGTTGAGGTAATTTCCACTTATAGGTAGGGGTAACGTGACTATGCATAGATAATAAACAGTGAGTTGCAGCAGTGTAAAAACAAAGGGGGGTGTCAATGTAAGTCTGGGTGCCCACTTGATTAATTGTTCAGCAGTCTTATGGCTGGTTAAGGAGCGTTTTGGATCTAGATTTGGCGCTCCGGTACTGCTTGCCGTGCGGTAGCAGAGAGAACAGGGGCTTCCTCTGACACTGCCTAGTATATAGGTCCTGGATGGCAGGAAGCTCGGCCCCAGTGATGTAATGGGCCGTACGCACAACACTCTGTAGCGCCTTATGGTCGGATGCGAAGCAGTTGCCATACCAGTCGCTGATGCAACCTGTCAGGATGGTCTCGATGGTGCAGCTGTAGAACATTTTGAGGATCTGGGGACCCATGCCAAATCTTTTCAGTCTCCTGAGGGGTAAAAGGTGTTGTTGTGCCCTCTTCACGACTGTCTTGGTGTGTTTGGACCATGATAGTTTGTTGGTGATATGGACACCAAGGAACTTGAAAAACTCTAGTCCCGCTCCACTACAGCCCCATCAGCTCCTTTTCCTATAGTCCATGATCAGCTCCTTTGTCTTGCTCACATTGAGGGAGAGGTTGTTGTCTTGGCACCACACTGCCAGGTCTCTGACCTCTCTATAGTATGTCTCATCGTTGTTGGTGTCGTCAGCAAACTTAATGATGGTGTTGGAGTCGTGCTTGGCCACGCAGTCATGAGTGAACAGGGAGTAAAGGAGGGGACTGAGCACGCACCCCTGAGAGGTCTCAATGTTGAGGATCAGCGTGGCAGATGTGTTGTTGCCTACCTTATCACCTAGGGCGGCCCGTCAGGAAGTCCAGGATCCAGTTGCAGAGGGAGGTGTTTAGTCCCAGGGTCCTTAGCTTAGTGATTTGTGCCCTTTGTGGGCATTATGGTGTTGAACGCTGAACTTTAGTCAATGAACAGTATTCTCACATAAGTGATCCTTTTGTCCAGGTGGGAAATGGCAGTGTGGAGTGTGATAGAGATTATATCATCTGTGGATCTGTTGGGGCGGTATGTTAATTGGAGTGGGTCTAGGGTTTCTGGGATGATGGTGTTGATGTAAGCCATGACTAGCCTTTCAAAGCACTTCATGGCTAATCAACGGTCAATTACCATGAGACTGACAGTTATTTGCTTGACAATCACAGCCCTAGCTCTAACCCCAACAATGCAGTGATCAATGACAATGTAATACTAAAATAACAAGGTAGAACTAAAACACACGAGCTATACAAATAAGAATAACACAATAAAGTAAGTAAGCATACTATATGCTCATCGTTCATCCACCTCTGGCCTGCTCGCCTCCCTACCTCTGAGGAAGTACAGTTCCCGCTCAGCCCAGTCAAAACTGTTCGCTGCTCTGGCACCCCAATGGTGGAACAAACTCCCTCACGACGCCAGGTCAGCGGAGTCAATCACCACCTTCCGGAGACACCTGAAACCCCACCTCTTTAAGGAATACCTAGGATAGGATAAAGTAAGCCTTCTAACCCCCCCCCCTCTTAAAAGAGTTAGATGCACTATTGTAAAGTGGTTGTTCCACTGGATATCATAAGGTGAATGCACCAATTTGTAAGTCGCTCTGGATAAGAGCGTCTGCTAAATGACTTAAATGTAAATGTATATACAGGGTCAGTTCCAGTACAATATTTACAATGTGCAGGGATACTGGATCGATAGATGTGTAGGGGTATGTGACTAGGCATCAGGATATATGATGAAGAGTAGCAGCAGCGTATATGGTTATTGTATGTGAGTGGATGTGTAGTCAGTATAAAATTATATGCATATTATGTTCGATTTCAGTCCCGTGGCTATCACCAATTGAGTTTCTAGGCAAAAGGGAAAGGGGATAGGGATACCTAGTTAGTTGCACAACTGAATGTATTCAACTGAAATATGTCTTTGGCATTTAACCCAACCCATCTGAATCAGAATGTTAAGACAATGTTATCATACAAATCTTACTCTTTATGACAATACATTGCATATCAAAATAAGGCCATATTTTGAGGCCTCGTTTTAACCTTATACAGTGGCCTGAAACTCATGGTTTACGGCAATGGTTCCCAAAACTTGAAAGTTGTAAAAGTAGAATGCACAAGGTGCTATTTCGAAATTGGGTAGTGCATCATCAGTTTTCCTCTTGTCATGTCAGCCATTGCATACCCTAGAAGAGGGCTTCCCAAAGTCCGTCCTGGTGCCCCCCCTGGGTGTAAGTTTAGTTTTTTGCCCAAGCACTACAGAGCTGATTCAAATAATCAAAGCTTGATAGTGAGTTGGTTATTCGAATTGGCTGTGTAGTGCTAGTGCAACAACAAAAATGTGCACACAGAGGCAGCCCTATGACAGAGTTTGGGAAACCCTAAGAGAGATATTTAGGACTTGTCAGAAATGCCCAGATGAACTAGCCCATGTCAGCAAAAAAAGTTTTAGCTTGGTTTTTTAGCCCATATATTTTGTTGTAATGTTTGAGTCACTCAAATATCACATGAATACATGCGACATGTATAGAAGTGCAAGAAAATGTGCTTTTGGGTTGGGGGTCAATGTCAGCTACGCTTTAGCCGTGTCAGCTACGCTTTAGCCTCAAAATGGTCACCTCATTCAAATAAAGAGTAAATTTACCACGACCCCAAATTTGAGAACCACTGATGTAGTATATAGGTGAAGTGAGGTAAAGGGGGGAGGGGGTGGGCAGGATTTGGTGTGTGACAGGGGTTTGTATGTGTGTGCGCATGTGCGTGTGTGAGTGTTTTGTTGGAGGGGTAAACATTTTTTTGTGGGATTGGGTTGTGTATGCTCGTGCACTTCAGCTCTCCGACTCAAACTACAACAAAAGGCAAAAGGTGCCATTTGTAGCCTTTGTCTTAGCTGGGAGCTAAGCCTTTCCAACCCACTGACTGTATGTGTGTGTATGTGTTTGTGTGCGTGAGTCATACAGCATTGCTCTGCCGTTCAGACAGCATTCTATAATCCTATTACCAGGCGTAATTATTTCTCCACATTGTTCTGCTCGGGCAGCAAGCAGCTATTGTATATATTTTTTTAACATTTCGATAAATCCTTAGCTAGGTGGCACAAATGTTATGGTGTGGGGGCTGAGGGCTGAGGGAGGGGGNGGGGGCTGAGGGCTGAGGGAGGGGGTGTGGAGGAAGGGTGGGGGGATGGCGGGTAGGAGAGATGAAGCATGGAAGAGAGGAGGAGTGGATGGGTGGAGGGGAGGGAGAGGAGGTGTGGATGGTGGAGGGATATAGAGGTGGAGGGATAGAGAGGTAGAGGGATCGAGACGGTGGAGGATGGAAGTATGGGGATGGAGAGGGGGTAAAAGGAGGTTGTTAAACTGAAGAACTAGAGTAAACCCTGCAGAAAGCCAATATCTCGTCAAGAGATATTGTTATTGTTATTATTCTCCAAACCTTCTGTCACATGGCTTTTCATGTGTCCAGTGTTTCCATTAAATCTTTGTGTGTGTGTGTGTGTGTGTGTGTGAGAGAGAGTGTGTGTGCGTGCCCTCCTTATACTCTTAGCTATGCTGTTCCTAAGAATGGGGGGAAAATGGGAGAAGTGGAGAACATAATAACTGAATTAATAACAAATCCCTTGGCTGATGGTGGCCTGGCCTGCTATTATTATAATGATCTGATTTCCCCCTCGAGAATATTTACCAGTAGTATCTTTCTCAAATGGCAACCTACTCACCCGGGCCCATATAGTCAAAAGTAGTGCACAATGTAGGTAATAGGGTGCCATTTGGCAAAAGTATGTTGACACCCCTTTAAATTAGTGGATTCGGCTATTTCAGTCACACCCGTTGCTGACAGGTGTGTGAAATCGAGCACACGGCCATGCAATCTCCATAGACAAACATTGGCAGTAGAATGGCCTTACTGCTCAGTGACCTTCAACGTGGCACTTTCATAGGATGCCACCTTTCCAACAAGTCAGTTCGTCAAATTTCTGCCGTGCTAGAGGTGCCCCGGTCAACTCTCAGTGCTGTTATTGTGAAGTGGAAACATCTAAGAGCAACAGCATTTCAGCCTCGAAGAGGTAGGACACACAAGTTCACTGAACGGGACCGCCGAGTGCTGAAGTGTGTAGCGCGTAAAATTGCCTGTCCTCGGTTGCAACACTCACTAGCGAGTTCCAAACTGCCTCTGGAAGCCATATCAGCATAAGAACTGTTCGACGGGAGCTTTATGAAATGGGTTTCCATGGCCAAGCAGCCACACACAAGCCTAAGATCACCATGCGCAATGCCAAGTGTGGGCTGGAGTGGTGTAAAGCTCCCCGCCATTGGACTCTGGAGCAGTGAAAACGCGTTCTCTGGAGTGATGACTCAGGCTTCTCCATTTCTATCTGTATGTGTGTGTCAGGTGAGAGTCTCCCGCCATGCTCTGGGGGGGAGACGGTAGAGGAAAGTAGACGGTGTGAACGTGATGAGAGTCGGGGACAAAGAGTTCAGACTGCTGCAGACTAGTACTGTCTCACTCTCTAAGCTCTCCCTCTAGCTCTCTTTCTCTCTCTCTCTCTCTTCTCTCTGTGCTGCTGCAGTGTCTCGCTCTGTTTTCACCTCCTTCCACTCTTCTCTCTCTCCTCTCTCTCTCTCTCTCTCTCCTCTCTCTCTTCCTCTCTCTCTCGCTCTCTCTCTCTCTCTCTCTCTCTCTCTCTCTCTCTCTCGTCTCTCTCCTCCTCTCTCTCTCTCTCTCTTCTCTCTCTCTCTCTCTCTCTCTTCTCTCTCTCTCTCTCTCTCTCTCTCTCTCGCTCTCTCTCTCTCCTCTCTCTCTCTCTCTCTCTCTTAATATATATATATATATATATAATATATATATATATATTAGACACCCATTAATTATTCAGTGTTGCACTGCAGGTTTTCCCCCCCTCTCCACCACTACTCTGCACCACTGCCCCCATCCGTACTGATGCTCACAATTCCTGCACCTCTGGAACTTTTTTCATCCTCTCTTTTTCAAAGGTCTTTTCTTTCATTTTTTCCTACTCTCTTTCCTATTTTTCTCTGTCTTTAATATTTGATTCTTAGTTTAGTTTTACTGCGTGTGTAATATGTGTGTTGTTGTAGGAGTCCCCTCCTGCTTAGTATTCACCGGGTGTTGTCTGCATGGCACTTCTGGGGGTGTGGTTTCCCTCACGTACACACCACACGCACAGATGCAAGTCAGCAGCAGGGCTTTCCCGCTCTCCTTCCTGCCCCACCTACACCCCCCCCCCCCCCCCCGCCATAATCATCACGTCCACCCCACCCCACACCTCCTTTCCATGGATCCTTTGCCTCTTCCTCTCCCTTGCTTTCTCTTTCCTTCTACAAGTCCTGGAGTCCATCCTTTTCCAACCCTGATGCAACCACAATCCTAAGCAGCTATTCACTGTGCGGCATCAGAGCCAGACAGAGTATTGACGCAGGCAGGCAGCTACACAGGCAGGCACGCACGCAGGCAGGCAGGCAGGCACGCACGCACGGGAAGTGATACTATGGTAGAGAAAGGATGGGAGGGGGCCGTACCATGATATCTGGTAAATGGAAACAATATAATAATCTTCATTATCACAACATTTCTAAGAATATGATCGTGGCATTTCAAAGATTATGTATCCATCCTTTTGCTTTTCCTGGAAGAGGAAAGAGCAGAGGAGCGAGACAGCATGTGGGAAGCTATCAACCAATGTCACCGTGGTTGAGCTGATTTTGATTGTTTCTGACCAAACTTGTTGGGACTAGGGCTGTGGCGGTCATTAAATTTTGTCAGCGGGTGATTGTCAAGCAAATAAATGCCAGTCTCACATTAATTAACATTAACATTAATTAACACATTTAGCATCTCCTCACTTGCACTTATAGCCTACAAGCCACTGATGCAGATCTTTGGAACATTACAAAAAGTCTAAGTCCATATAATATTTGTATTTTTTACCTTTATTTAACTAGGCAAGTCAGTTAAGAACAAATTCTTATTTTCAATGACGGCCTAGGAACAGTGGGTTAACTGCCTGTTCAGGGGCAGAACGACAGATTTGTACCTTGTCAGCTCGGGGATTTGAACTTGCAACCTTTCAGTTACTAGTCCAACGCTCTAACCACTAGGCTACCCTGCCGCCCCAATATAGCTTACACCATCACAATAAATCCATTATATATTTTAGACAGGTCTAAAGAAATGATATGAAGAAAATGTAGTCTATTTCAGAAGAACAGAATAGCATACTCTGAGTTGTCCTTATGTTAGGCCCTGATCTGGCTATGCAATATGGCTGTAGGCTACACTAGTTCATTTAGCAGACAAGATTTGCTTAGAATTGCGTGGCATTATTTTATATTATTTTATGGTATGAAGAATACAATTGAACATAGCTGAATAAAATAGAAAGGATATGTTCTCCAAATGATTTGAGGGAGTAGGCGCATGCGGCTATTCTGTGTTAAGCGGTTAACAAAGAAACTGGTCTTCCTATATGGTTAATTTCAAGTCAAATTGTATTTGTCACATGCGCCGAATACAACAGGTGTAGACCTTACAGTGAAATGCTTACTTACAAGCCCTTCACCAACAATGCAGTTTTAAGAAAATACACAAAAATTAAGAGATTAAAAAAACAAATTATTAAAGAGCAGCAGTAAATAACAATAGAGGGGCTATATACAGGTGGTACCGGTACAGAGTCAGTGTGTCAATGTGCGGGGGCACCGGTGTCGAGGTAATTGAGGTAAGTATGTACATGTAGGTAGGGTTATTAAAGTGGCTATGCATTGATAATAACAGAGAGCAGCAGCGTGGGGGGGGGGTGCAAATAGTCTGGGTAGCCATTTGATTAGCTGTTCAGGAGTCTTATGGCTTGGGAGTAGAAGCTGTTTAGGGTGGCTGAAGTCTGACAATATTTAGGGCCTTCCTCTGACACTGCCTGGTCCTGGATGGCAGGAAGTTTGGCCCCGGTGTAGTACTGGGCCGTACGCACTACCCTCTGTAGTGCCTTGCGGTCGGATGCCGAGCAGTTGCCATACCAAGCAGTGATGCAACCATCAGGATGCTCTCGATGGTGCAGCTGTAAAACCTTTTGAGGATCTGAGGACCCATGCCAAAACTTTTCAGTCTCCTGAGGGGGAATAGGTTTTGTAGTGCCCTCTTCACGACTGTCACTGTGTGCTTGGACCATGTTAGTTTGTTGGTGATGTGGACGCCAAGGAACTTGAAGCTCTCAACCTGCTCCACTACAGCCCCATCGATGAGAATGGGGGCATGCTCAGTACTCCTTTTCCTGTAGTCCACAATCATCTCCTTAGTCTTGATCCCGTTGAAGGAGAGGTTGTTGTCCTTGCACCACACGTCAGGTCTCTGACCTTAAGGATGGTGTGGAAGTACAGGAGGGGACTGAGCGAGCACCCCTGAGGGGCCCCCGTGTTGAGAATCAGCGGTGGCGGATGTGTTGTTACCTACCCTTACCACCTGGGGGCGCCCCATCAGGAAGTCTAGGATCTAGTTGCAGAGGGAGGTGTTTTGTCCCAGGGTTCTTAGCTAAGTGATGAGCTTTGAGGGCACAATGGTGTTGAACGCTGAGCTGTAGTCAATGAATAGCATTCTCACATAGGTGTTCCATTTATCCAGGTGGGAAAGGGCAGTGTGGAGTGCAATAGAGATTGCATCATCTGTGGATCTGTTGGTGCGGTATGCAAATTGGAGTGAGTCTAGGGTTTCTGGGATAATGGTGTTGATGTGAGCCATGACCAGCCTTTCAAAGCATTTCATGGGTACAGACGTGAGTGCTACTGGTCAGTAGTCATTTAGGCAGGTTACCTTAGTGTTCTTGGGCACAGGGACTATGGTGGTCTGCTTGAAACATGTTGGTATTACAGACTCAGACAGGGAAAGGATGAAATTGTCAGTGAAGACACTTGCCAGTTGGTCAGCGCATACTCGGAATACACGTCCTGGTAATCTGTCTGGCCCAGCGGCCTTGTGAATGTTGACCTGTTTAAAGGTCTTACCCACATCGGCTGCGGAGAGCGTGATCACACAGTCATCTGGAACAGCTGATGCTCTCATGCATGTTACTTGCCTCGAAGCGAGCATAGAAGTTATTTAGCTCGTCTGGTAGGCTTGTGTCACTGGGCAGCTTTCGGCTGTGCTTCCCTTTTGAAGTCTGTAATAGTTTACAAGCCCTGTCACATCTGACAAGCGTCGGAGCCGGTGTAGTACAATTTTATCTTAGTCTTGTATTGTTGCTTTGCCTGTTTGATGGTTTGTCCGAGGGCATAGTGGGATTTCTTATAAGATCCCGGGTTAGAGTACCGCTCCTTGAAAGCGGCAGCTCTACCTTTTAGCTCAGTGCGAATGTGGCCTGTAATCCATGGCTTTTGGTTGGGGTATGTACATACAGGGGACGATGTCCTCAATGCACTTATTGATAAAGCCAGTGACTTATGTGGTGTACTCCTCAATGCCATCGGAAGATTCCCGGAACATGTTCTAGTCTGTACTAGCAAAACAGTCCTGTAACTTAGCATCTGCTTCATCTGACCACTTTATTATAGCCCGAGTCACTGGTGCTCCCTGCTTAAATTTTTGCTTGTAAGCAGGAATAAGGAGGATAGAAGTATGGTCAGATTTGCCAATTTACATTTTTTTATTTTTTTATTTCACCTTTATTTAACCAGGTAGGCTAGTTGAGAACAAGTTCTCATCTACAACTGCGACCTGGCCAAGATAAAGCAAAGCAGTGTGATACAGACAACAACACAGAGTTACACATGGAGTAAACAATAAACAAGCCAATAACACAATAAACAAGTCAATGACACAGTAGAGAAAAAAAAGAAAGTATATATACAGTGTGTGCAAAAGGCATGAGGAGGTAGGCAATAAATAGGCCATAGGAGCGAATAATTACAATTTAGCAGATTAACACTGGAGTGATAAATGAGCAGATGATGATGTGCATTAGAGATACTGGTGTGCAAAGAGCAGAAAAGTATATTAAAAAAACTGTATGGGGATGAGGTAGGTAGATTGGTATTTACAGAGGACTATGTACAGCTGCAGCGATCGGTTAGCTGTTCAGAATAGCTGATGTTTAAAGTTGGTGAGGGAATAAAAGTCTCCAACTTCAGTGATTTTAGCATTCGTTCCATTCACTGGCAGCAGAGAACTGGAAGGAAAGGCGCAAATGAGTGTTGGTTTGGGGATGATCAGTGAGATATACCTGCTGGACCGTGTGCTACGGGTGGGGTGGTTTGTTATCGTGACCAGTGAACTGAGATAAGGCGAGCTTTACTAGCATAGACTTATAAGATGACCTGGGAGCCAGTGGTCTGGCGAAGAAAAATGTAGCGAGGCCAGCCGACTAGAGCATACAGGTCCAGTGGTGGGTGGTATAAGGTGATTTGGTACAAAAGGATGGCACGGTGTGATAGACTGCATCCAGTTTGCTGAGTAGATTATTGGAAGCTATTTTGTAGATGACATGGCAAAGTTGAGGATCGGTAGGATAGTCAGTTTTTACTAGGGTAAGGTTGGTGGCGTGAGTGGAAGGATGCTTTGTTGCAAAATAGCCCGATTCTAGATTTGATTTTGGGATTGGAGATGTTTAATATGAGTCTGGAAGGAAAGTTTACAGTCTAGCCACACACTAGGTATTTTATAGTTGTCCACATATTCTAGGTCGGAACCGTCCAGGGTGGTGATGCTCGTCGGGCGGGCGGGTGCGAGCAGCCAAACGATTGAAAAAGCATGCATTTGGTTTTACTATGCGTTTAGAGCAGTTGGAGGCCAGGAAGGAGTGTTGGTAATGGCATTGAATGCTCGTTGGGAGGTTGTTTTAGCAGTGTGTCCAAGGAGGGCCAGAAGTATACTTAGAATGGTGTCGTCTGCGTAGAGGTGGATCAGGGAATGCCCGCAGCAAGACGACATCATTGATATTAGAGAGAGAGTCGGTGCCGCGAGAATGAACCTGCTGGCACCCGCCCATAGAGACTGCAGAGGTCCGGACAACATGCCATCCGATTTGACACACTGAACTCTGTCTGCAAAGTAGTTGGTGAACCTGGCGCGGCAGTCATTAGAAAACAAGCTAGGTTGAGTCTGCCGATAAGAATATCGGTGATTGACAGAGTGTCGAAAGCCTTGGCCAGGTCGGACTGAAGACGGCTGCACAGTACTGTCTTTTATCGATGGCGGTTTTTATGTAGTCGTTAGTTACCTTGAGTCTGTGAGGTGGCAGGTGTGAGGTGCGACTGTGCTGCGGAAACCGGAATTGCACAGGCTGGGGAGAGGTAGGTGGGCGGGATTCGAAATGGTCAGTGATCTTTTTATTAACGTTGGTCTTTCGAAGACTGTTAGGATAGGAGGGCAGGATGGGAGTATGATGTGTCTTGTAGAAGTTTTGGGTCTAGGGTGTCACCGTGTCGGGTTCTCTCTTTCCCGTTTGGGGTCTGGGCCCGGCTTGGTGAAAGAGCGGGGTAAGGGTAGACATTTGCGGGTTTCAGCTGGTGCCACTGCTGGTTTTTATGTGGATTATCTGGAGATATGAAGAGAGGGTTGAACAGGCCGGTAATAGGGGTTGCAACAATGGCGGCGGATAGTTTTAGAAAGAGAGGGTCCAGATTGTCTAGCCCAGCTGATTTGTACAGGTCCAGGTTTTGCAGCTCTTTGAGAACATCTGCTATCTGGATTTGGGTGAAGGAGAATCTGGGGAGGCTTGATTGAGTAGCTGCGGGGGGGCTGTTGACTTGGAGTAGCCAGGAGGAAGGCATGGCCAGACGTTGAGAAATGCTTATTGAAATGTTCGATTATCATGGACTTATCGGTGGTGACCGTGTTACCTAGCCTCAATGCAGTGGGCAGCTGGGAGGAAGTGCTCTTGTTCTCCATGGACTTTACAGTGTCCCAAAACTTTTTGGAGTTAGAGCTACAGGATGCAAATTTCTGCTTGAAAAAGCTAGCCTTTGCTTTCCTGACTGACTGCGTGTATTGGTTCCTAACTTCCCTGAACAGTTGCATATCGCGGGGACTAAATGGAGGGCGAGGGAGAGCTTAGTATGCGTCTCTGTGTGTGGAGTAAAGGTGGTGTAGAATTATTTTCCCTCTGGTTGTACATTTAACATGCTGATAGAAATGTATTAATACTGATTTCAGTTTCCCTGCATTAAAATCACCGGCCAACAAGAGCGCCGCCTCTGGATGAGCGTTTTCCTGTTTGCTTATGGCGGAATACAGCTAATTTAGTGCAGTTTTAATGCAGTTTTAATGCCAACCGTGGTATACAGCTACGAAAAATACAGATAAACTCTCTAGGTAGATAGTGTGGTCTATAGCTTATCATGAGATACTCTACCTCAGGCTAGCAAAACCTTGAGACTTCCTTAGATATCGTGCACCAGCTGCTGTTTACATAAATGCATAGGCCCCCGCCCGTGTCTTACCATAGGCTGCTGTTCTGTCTTGTCGATAGAGTATATAACCCGCCAGCTGTACCACGACTCGGTGAAACAAAAGATATAACAGTTTTTAATGTCCCATTGGTAGGATATACATGCTTTCAGTTCGTCCCATTTATTTCCCATTGATTGAACCTTAGCTAGCAGAACGGAAGGCAAGAGCAGATTAGCCACTCGTCGCCTGATCCTCGCAAGGCACCCTGATCTTTTGCCTCGAAATCTCAGTTTCCTTCACCCAGCAAATCACAGGGATTGGGGCCTGGTCAGGTGTCTGCATTATATCCCTCGCGTCCAATTCATTGAAGAAGAACTCCTCATCCAATTTGAGATGAATAATCCCAGTTCTGATGTCCAGAAGCTCTTTTCGTTCATACAAGACGGTAGCAGCAACATTATGTACAAAACAAGTTACGAACAATGCGAAAAAACTAACAAAATAGCATGATTGGTTGAGAGCCGATAAGATGGCAGCCCTACCCTCCGGCGCCATCAGTTATTTATGCGTCTTTAGTTGTGATACAAACGTTGGGCTATATGTTTGGATTTTTAATACATTCTAAGGCTGCATGATGAGACTAATGATGATTTGAAAAAAGCTCTGCTTTGCTATTTGCGCAGGCTGCACACACTTTGTGTGGCTGTAATGCCCCCTAAAAAATAGTGTCCTTTGTGCTCTTGGGCTGAATATAATAATTATCATTCCCTTCTCCCAGCTGCATGCCCGAAGCACCTCTCACTCACATGGTTCTCTCAGATAGCTCAATTCCTATTAGCCAATGCCCGTCACATGATTGGGTCTTTCTCACAGGCCACAAGGCCCATATTTAAGATATTGGAACGCTATAAACATAAATTACAAGACCAAGTAATGTGGAGATTGATCATAGATATCATCTGAGAACAACACATGTAGGCTACTTGCATGCTGTAATTGCTTATGTTAAGTAATGTTAGACATAGAAATGCAAGTGACTTTGCTTATTAGCCTACCTGCCACAAAATTGAGGCTGCATGACTTTCCAAGGCCAGCGATGCAAGCGCATCCAGCTGTCTCTAAATTAAATCTAAGAAATAAGAAAAACAAATAATTAAAGAGCAGCAGTAAATAACAATAGTGGGGCTATATATAAGGGGTACCGGTTCAGAGTCAATGTGCGGGGGCACTGGTATCGGGGTAGTTAAAACTTCTTATGGCTGGGATCCCGTTAATGGGATCGATATGACAACAGCCAGTGAAAGTGCAGGGCGCCAAATTCAAAACAACAGAAATCTCATCATTAAAATTCCTCAGACATTCAAGTATTTTACACCATTTTAAAGATAAACTTGTTATTAATCCCATCCCAGTGTCCGATTTCAAAAAGGCTTTACGACGAAAGCACAACATATCATTATGTTAGGTCAGCACCTATTCACAGAAAAACAAAGCCATTTTTCCAGCCAAAGAGAGGAGTCACAAAAAGCAGAAATAGAGATAAAATGAATCACTAACCTTTGATGATCTTCATCAGATGACACTCATAGGACTTCATGTTACACAATACATGTATGTTTTGTTTGATAAAGTTCATATTTATATCCCCCCCAAAAATATCCAGTTTACATTGGCGCGTTGTTCAGTAATGTTTTGCCTCCAAAACATCTGGTGATTTTGCAGAGAGCCGCATCAATTTACAGAAATACTCATAATAAACATTGATAAAAGATACAAGTATTATACATGGAACTTTAGATAAACCTCTCCTTAATGCAACCGCTGTGTCAGATTTCAAAAAAACTTTACGGAAAAAGCACACCATGCTATAATCTGAGTACAGCGCTCAGAGCCCAAACAAGCCATAAAGATATCCGCCATATTGTGGAGTCAACAGATGTCAGAATAGCATTATAAATATTTACTTACCTTTGATGATCTTCATCAGATTGCACACATAGGAATCCCAGTTCCACAATAAATGTTTGATTTGTTCCCTAAAGTCCAAATACCTCCTTTTTGTTCACGCTTTCAGTACAAAATCCAAACTCACAACGCGTGGGCAAGTCCAGGCGAAAGTTCAGACGAAAAGTCATATTACAGTTCGTAGAAACATGTCAAATGAAGTATAGAATCAATCTTTAGGATGTTTTTAACATAAATCTTCAATAATGTTCCAACCGGAGAATTCCTTTGTCTGTAGAAATGCGATGGAACGCAGGTCTAACTCTCACGTGAACGCGCTTGGTCAGCTCATGGCACTCTGCCAGAGCTCTGACTCAAAGAGCCCTCATTCCCCCCTCCTTCACAGTAGAAGCATCAAACAAGGTTCTAAAGACTGTTGACATCTAGTGGAAGCCTTAGGAAGTGCAATATGACCAATATCCCACTGTATATTCGATAGGCGATGAGTTGAAAAACTACAAACCTCAGATTTCCCACTTCGTGGTTGAATTTTTTCTCAGATTTTTGCCTGCCATATGAGTTCTGTTATACTCACAGACATCATTCAAACAGTTTTAGAAACTTCAGAGTGTTTTCTATCCAAATCTACTAATAATATGCATATATTAGCAGCAGGGCCTGAGTAGCAGGCAGTTTAATCTGGGCACCTTATTCATCCAAGCTACTCAATACTGCCCCCAGCCATATGTACATGCAGGTACATAATCCGTTGTTGGATATAAGTGCCCATGCAGTGTGTTAAGAGTTGCTTGATTGGCTGGGCTGACCATCGGCCTTCAAAAATACCAATCCTTTTCCCTACTCCTGGTGAAGCCATAAGTGTGTGTTCCCAAATGTGAGCCATGTTTTGTTTTTGTTTATTTGATGTGTCACGACTTCTGCCGAAGTTGGTGCCTCTCCTTGTTTGGGCGGCGTTCGGCTGTCGACGTCACCGGCTTTCTAGCCTCCACCGATTTACATTTCTTTTTCCATTTGTTTTGTCTTGATTGTACACACCTGGTTCCCATTACGTTTGAAATGTTTCCCTATTTAACCCTCTGGAGCCATCATGGTTTTGTGCGTGTATATTGTTGTCAGTTGTCTCGTTTATGTGATTCTGGATTTTTGTTCTCCTTGTTGGAAGATTATTTTTGAGTAAAGTTACTATTATTACTCATCTCCGTGTCCTGCGCCTGACTCCGCCTTACCCACATCACCTAGACTGTCACGATCGTCGTATGGTGGAAGAGAAGAGGACCAAGGCGCAGCGTGATAACAATACATCTTCTTTTATTGAAGACGAAAGCGAAACGAAGAACACTAATACAAACTAAACAAAAACAAAAAACCGACGAATGTGAAGCTATATAAACAAATAAGTGCAGACACAAGCAATTTACACATAGACAATCACCCACGAACTACCTAATGAATATGGCTGCCTAAATATGGTTCCCAATCAGAGACAACGATAGACAGCTGTCTCTAATTGAGAACCAATCTAGGCAACTATAGACATGCATACACCTAGACTAGACACTAAACCAGCTAAACCACAGCACCCATAAACATACCAAAAAAACTAGACAATTCAAAACATATACATCCCCCATGTCACACCCTGACCTAACTAAAGTAATAAAGAAAACAAAGAAAACTAAGGCCAGGGTGTGACATAGACTCTGACAAGATTTGTTAATGATGCGTGTTTTTAAAAATTATTAGCTAGCCTCCGCTCTGAGGTAATTAGGTAGCGTTGACAGAAGTTGTATAACAGAAACAAACACAATCGCGTTCAAATGGAACTGGGTCAAGTGGACGGATCTACATAAGGCGAATAGGGTAATATAGTTTTTGCTTAATAGAACCCCTTAGCCCACACGTGTCAGAGTCATTCCCCATAGGGCAGTGCCCTATTGCTCCACCCTTGTACTTGATTGATGAATTAAGGTCACTAATTACTAAGGAACTCCCCTCACCTGGTTGTCTATGCCTTAATTGAAAGGAAAAAACAAAAACCCGCAGACACTCTGCCCTACGTGGAATGAGTTTGACACCCCTACCCTAGCCCTACTGCAACCTCTATACCAGGGGTATTCAACTCTTACCCTACAAGGTCCAGAGCCTGCTGGTTTTCTGTTCTACCTGATCATTAATTGCACCCACCTTTAGTCACAGGACTAAATAATTCCTTGATTAGAGGGGAACATTGAAAAAAAGGAGTGGAACTTACTTATAGGTCCAGAGTTGAGTTTGAGGGAATGATTTTAATTAACATTTATTTAACAAAATCTTATTTACCATGACAGTCTACCCCGGCCAAACCCTAACCCGGATGACGATAGGGCCAATTGTGAGCCGCCCTGGATTACTATATATACAGTAGCTGGGGCCGAATGTAACCGTTGTGATAGAGGTGGTGCATGAAGTGTAACCAGCTAGTAGAGGTAATGTGCTGCATGTGCCTAAGGCATTGGATTACTCTTAGCTATGCATATTCAATGGATCGTGAGAGTAATGTAGTGAATGTAGCCTAGAGTAGGGCTCTCCAACCATGTTCGCTCCAARTTCAGTTGTAACTAACCTGATTAATCTTATCAACCAGCTAATCATTAGAATCAGGTGTGCTAGATTAGGATTTGAGCGAAAACCTACAGGACGGTAACTCTCAAGGAACAGCGAACGAAAGCCCTGGCCTAGTGTAACCTGTAGTATAGTTGTGGCCTAATATAACCTCAATAACCGGGGTGTTACATGTTCCGCTAGCATTCCACATTCCACCATTCAAAAAATATTTTGTAGAAATATTAAACTTTCACACATTAACAAGTCCAATACAGCAAATGAAAGATAAACATCTTGTGATTCCAGCCAACATGTCCYATTTTTTAAATGTTTTACAGCGAAAACACCACGTATATTTATGTTAGCTCACCACCAAATACAAAAAGCACAGACATTTCTTTCACAGCACAGGTAGCTTGCACAAAACCAACCAAACTAACCAAGAACCAACCAAACTAACCAAGAAACAACTTCATCAGATGACAGTCTTATAACATGTTATACAATAAATCTATGTTTTGTTCGACAAATTTGCATATTTGAGGTATAAATCAGAGTTTTACATTGCAGCTACCATCACAGCTACCATCACAAATAGCCCCGAAGCAGCCAGAGTAATTATAGAGACCAACGTGAAATACCTAAATACTCATCATAAAACATTTATGAAAAATACATGGTGTACAGCAAATGAAAGACAAACATCTTGTGAATCCAGCCAATATTTCAGATTTTTTAAATGTTTTACAGCGAAAACACAATATAGCATTATATTAGCTTACTACAATAGCCAACCACACAACAGCATTGATTCAAGGCAACAGTAGCGATAGCGACAAAACCAGCAAAAMATATMAATTATTTCACTAACCTTCATAAACTTCATCAGATGACAGTCCTATAACATCATATTACACAATACATATATGGTTTGTTRGAAAATGTGCATATTTAGAGCTGAAATCCGTGGTTATACATTGTGAAAACGTAGCAACTATTTTCCAGAATCTCCGGATATATTTCTGACACTCACCTATTCTGACCAAATAACTAATCATAAACTTTACTAAAAAATACATGTTGTACAGGAAATTATAGATACACTAGTTCTTAATGCAATCGCCGTGTTAGAATTCTAAAAATAACTTTAGTACGACATACAGCTTACGTTATAGCGAGAGAGCGCCCAAAATCTTGGCGGAAACTAATAGTAAACATTTTCGACAGAAATACCATCATAAATGGGTCCTACTTTTGGTGAGCTTCCATTTACATTTACGTCATTTAGCAGACGCTCTTATCCAGAGCGACTTACAAATTGTAAAGTTCATACATATTCATCCTGGTCCCCCCGTGGGGAATGAACCCACAACCCTGGCGTTGAATGRGCCATGCTCTACCAACTGAGCCACACGGGACCATTCCATCAGAATCTTGTACAAGGGGTCCTTTGTCCAGAATAATCGTTGTTTGGATTTAGAATGTCCTCTTTGTCTGTTGATTTAGCAACCAAAACTTGCCAAGTGGCGCGAAGCTGTCCATCGTCACCAAACGCAGAGAACGGAACACGCCAAAACTCCCCCAAAATTTCAATAATCTGATAAAACTATATTGAAAAAACATACTTTACGATGATATTATCACATTTATCAACTAAAATAAAAGCCGGAGATATTATCCGTCTATAAGGAAAGCTTTTCAGAAGCCAAAGCTGATGTCCTTCCCGCGTCTTCCTGAACAAAGGAAATTGGGGTCATGTCATTCCAAGACCTCTCTTTTGACCATAGATATAGCTAGACTCCCCATTTCATCTCTCACTGCCTATTGACATCTAGTGGAAGGCGTATGAAGTGCATGTATAGTCATACATTTCAAGCAAATTGATAGGGAGGCCCTGGAACATAGCCTCGATTTCAGATTTTTCACTTTCTGACAGGAAGTTTGCTGCAAAATGAGTTCTGTTTTACTCACAGATATAATTCAAACGGTTTTAGAAACTTGAGAGTGTTTTCTATCCAATAGTAATAATAATATGCATATTGTACGAGCAAGAATAGAGTACGAGGCCGTTTAAATTGGGCACGATTTTTCCCCAAAGTGAAAATAGCGCCCTCTATCCTCAACAGGTTAGGAGAGGTACAGCATGATTTACTCTTTGCTATACATGTTGAAAGGCGTTATACAGTATGTACTTTAGTAGCCTATCTCATTAGGGGCTGACACAAACACACTCACCTAGGCTAAGTCTGTCCCTAAATGTCAGCCCCTGCCCCATCACACACACAAACACACACATGCCTAGGCTCAATCTGTCCCTAAATCTCTCATCATGATGGCTATTTGTGACAGGACTGTGTGTACAGTGCAGTACAGTCTGGCCTGGTTAGCAGCACAGTGCTACCCTCCTGTGACTGTCTCCTGGGCCTCAGGTAATCAGCCACACACCACAGGGACCACTGTGTCCTGCCCTACACGTAAACACACAAGCACACACACACACACACACACACAGTAACACACACAGAAACACACTGCTGCCTCCCTGTTAAGGCTAAGCCACTGAGTGTAACACACTGATGTCAGTCATACCCTGACTGGCTGGATGGCTGCTCAGTTCAACAACATACTGTACTGTACTCAACAGTCTAACCCTCACCCACCCACTGTTTTGTTTGTCTCTCACACAGTACAGTACACCACTGACACACACATGGGCATGAACACACACATACAAACACAGGGGGATGCACATGAACACAAACAGACAGACACACACTCACACACACAGCCACCATTTATTATCATGCACCTTTGATAAACAGTACATTGTTTTGGATCAAATAAAGCAAATGTACCAATGTTATTGATTCATGTGATTAATAATGTGACGTGCTTGAGCTGTAATAGAAATGACCTTTATGTCTGTTTGCCAACTACTATTACAGTATTAAGACGTCCTTACAGCATGTCCTGGAGAGGTTGTTTTCACATTGACCGGTATTAAGATTCCTACACAACAAATTGGCCACTGTTACCTAGTGTTGATTTTTCATAGTAACATTTCTATTGTTGATTCAGGAGTTAAATTCACTCTGTAAGTGTTAAATTAACACTCATTGGTGTAAAATAACCCAAGTGTTGGTGTTAATAACCAGTGTTTTGCATGCACATTGATTGATTGTTACTCAAATATATATAGCATACATTTTTTCCAACTAATCCAATATGTTACTTGGACTAATTGCAGCCATTACTGAAATGGTTGTTCCAGTTTAGATGGTTTAGGTAGACTCATATCTTAGTCCTCCCAACCCTGGCAGTTATTCTGAATGTTTGATATCTCCACTCTGGCTGGATTCCAACAGGAATTACATATCACTTTACAAGACGCTTAATGTGATTTGTAGGCCTGATGTGGCATGTAAACTATTGGTTTAAGACCACTGCATCAGGATAAAACTAGGCCCTCAACATCAGGCCTTATTCATCTAATGGGAAAACAATAACATCTCACTCACTCAGTTGTGGTGTTGGCTGGTTCCTGCCAGGCTGAGACAATCTCTGTGCCCCCTTTAACTGCACACCCTGGATGGCCCCCTGCACACAGGCACACACGCACAGACATACACACTCTTCGACCCCCCCCTCCCCCCATCTCGTATTCATGCCCAGCCGTCTGCCCTTCCTCTCCTCTCCCTGCCAACACTACCAGGCAGCTCACACCGGAAACTAGGTATTCTTCCTTCAGAAAGAGCTTTCTTTGTCAGGGGAACAGAGCTTCCTTTTTCTGCGGAGAGAGAGAAAGAGAGAGAGAGAGAGAGAGAGAGAGAGCGAAAGATTTTTCACACACTCTTTTTTTTTCATTTCATTACTTTCAGACTGCCTTTTTCCTTTAAAGGAGCAGCCTATTGTACACTGCGAGACATAACACCGCCACACTGGAGCCTTGATGTTTAGCTATAGTAGAACAAGGAACAAGCAGTGATGCGTCTCACACAGAAAATTGGCTTGTGTTACCTAGTGTTTATTTTTCAGTGTAACAATTCTAGTGTTGATTCAGGTGTTACATTAACTCTAAGTTTGAAATTAACACTCATTGGTGTAAAAAACCCTAGTGAACCAGTGTTTACAAAACCACGGCCTCATTTTCATATTTACCAGCATATACAGTGGGGAGAACAAGTATTTGATACACTGCCGATTTGCAGGTTTTCCTACTTACAAAGCATGTAGAGGTCTGTAATTTTTATCATAGGTACACTTCAACTGTGAGAGACGGAATCTAAAACAAAAATCCAGAAAATCACATTGTATGATTTTTAAGTAATTCATTTGCATTTTATTGCATGACATAAGTATTTGATCACCTACCAACAGTAAGAATTCCGGCTCTCACAGACCTGTTGTTTTTCTTTAAGAAGCCCTCCTGTTCTCCACTCATTACCTGTATTAACTGCACCTGTTTGAACTCGTACCTGTATAAAAGACACCTGTCCACACACTCAATCAAACGACTCCAACCTCTCCACAATGGGCCAAGACCAGAGAGCTGTGTAAGGACATTCAGGATAAAATTTTAGACCTGCACAAGCTGATGGGCTACAGGACAATAGGCAAGCAGCTTGGTGAGAAGGCAACAACTTGTTGGCGCAATTATTAGAAAATAGAAGAAAAATGAAGAAGTTCCAAGATGATGGTCAATCACCCTCGGTTTGGGGCTCCATGCAAATCTCACCTGTCGTGGGCATCAATGTCATGAGGAAGGTGAGGATCAGCCAAACTACACGGCAGGACCGGTCAATGACCTGAAGAGAGCTGGACCACAGTCTCAAAGAAACACCATTAGTAACACACTACGCCGCCATGGATTAAATCCTGCAGCGCACACAAGGTCCCCTGCTCAAGCAGGCGCATGTCCAGGCCCGTCTGAAGTTTGCCAATGACCATCTGGATGATCCGAGGAGGAATGGAGAAGTCATGTGGGTCTGATGATTCAAAATAGAGCTTTTTGGTCTAAACTCCATTCGCGTGTTTGGAGGAAGAAGAAGGATGAGTACAACCCCAAGAACACCATCCAACCGTGAAGCATGGAGGTGGAAACATCATTCTTTGGGGATGCTTTTCTGCAAAGGGACAGGACGACTGCACCGTATTGAGGGGAGGATGGATGGGCCATGTATTGCGAGATCTTAGCAACAACCTCCTTCCCTCAGTAAGAGCATTGATGATGGGTCCGTGGCTGGGGCTTCCAGTATGACAACGACCCGAAACACACAGCCAGGGCAACTAAGGAGTGGCTCCGTAAGAAGTATCTCAAGGTCCTGGAGTGGCCTAGCCAGTCTCCAGACCTGAACCAATAGAAAATCTTTGGAGGGAGCTGAAAGTCCGTATTGCCCAGCGACAGCCCCAAACACCTGAAGGATCTGGAGAAGGTCTGTATGGAGGAGTGGGCCAAAATCCCTGCTGCAGTGTGTGCAAACCTGGTCAAGAACTACAGGAAACGTATGYTCTCTGTAATTGCAAATAAACGATTCTGTACCAAATATTAAGTTCTGCTTTTCTGATGTATCAAATACTTATGTCATGCAATAAAATGCTAATTAATTACTTAAAAATCATACAATGTGATTTTCGGGATTTTTGTTTTAGATTCCGTCTCTCACAGTTGAAGTGTACCTATGATAAAAATTACAGACCTCTACATGCTTTTTAAGTAGGAAAATCTGCAAAATCGGCAGTGTATCAAATACTTGTTCTCCCCACTGTATATCTATATTTCTGCATATACATTTATTGATTAATTAATCTTATGCTAGGCCTACTCAAATAAAGAATATAAATAACAAAAAAATATCTGAACTAATCCAATCTGTTACTTGGATTTATTGCACCCGTGCTAAAATGGTTGTTCCATTTAGATGCTTTAGATCACGTTTCAAACTCATTCCGTGGAGGGATGAGTATCTAAGGGTTTTCACTCCTCCCTAGTACTTGATTGATGAATTAAGGCAGGGTTTCCCAAACTCTGTCCTCTGCACCCCAAGGGGTACAAGTTTAGTTTTTTCCCCTAGCACTACACAGCTGATTCAAATAATCAACTAATCATTAAGCTCTGATCATTTAAATCATCTGTGTAGTGTTAGGGCAAGAACCAAAATGTGCACTCCTTGGGGTCCCGAGGACCGAGTTTGGGAAATGCTGAATTAAGGTCACTGATTAGTAAGGAACTCCCCTCACCTGGATGTCTAGGTCTTAATTGAAAGGAAAAAAACAAAACCAGCAGACACTAGGCCCTCCATGGAATAAGTTTGACACCCCTGCTTTAGATAGTGTCCTTTCTTAGTCTTCTCAACCCAGCAGTCATTCTGAATGCAGGTTTCGGGTGAATAAAAAATCCAAATGATAGATATCCCCACTCTGGTTGGAATCCAATAGGAATTACACATCACTTTACAAGCCAGCATTATGTGACTTGCAGGCTTGATGTTGCCTGTACACCATTAGTTTAAGGACACTGTATTAGAGTAAATATATGCCCTCAAAAAAGGCCTTATGAAATATGTTGTAGTGTGTCAAAGAATTTAATTGAATGATAACATATTCACTTAGGATTTCACTTCATGAATGCCACAGGATTGAACATGGATGAATGCAACAAGCATGTTGGGTTTTCTAATGATCAATTAGCCTTTTAAAATGATACACCTGGATTAGCTAAAACAACGTGCCATTGGAACACAGGAGTGATGGTTGCTGATAATGGGCGTTTGTACGCCTATGTAGATATTCCATAAAAAATCTTTCCAGCTACAATAGTCATTTACAGTTGAAGTCAGAAGTTTACATACACTTAGGTTGGAGTCTTTAAAACTCGTTTTTCAACCACTCCACACATTTCTTGTTAGCAAACTATAGTTTTGGCAAGTTGGTGAAGACATCTACTTTGTGCATGTCACAAGCAATTTTTCCAACAATTGTTTACTGACAGATTATTTCACGTATAATTGTCAGTTTCTCCCTAGGAGAGGTGGGTGTGGAGTCAGGCGCAGAAGAGAGCGAATTGCAAGAAAAGGGCGTTTTATTAACATGTCCAAAGAACAGGAACAGTGGCAGTAGCCACAAAACAACAGGAACGTAGTCCCGAAAAAAAACATCTGTTCAACAGAACAGAACAAACCAAACGCAACCCAAACAAAATGACAGCTACATGAACAATCCCGCCAAAACCAAGAGGGTAGGGCAAGATTAAATACCCCACTAATAACCTAAACTATACACAGGTGCACAACAAGACAGACAAAACCAAACGAAAAAGAAAAGGTATCGGTGGCAGCTAGTAGACCGGCGACGACGACCGCCGAGCGCCGCCCGAACAGGGAGAGGAGCCACCTTCGGTGGAAGTCGTGACAATAATTCACTGTATCACAATTCCAGTGGGTCAGAAGTTTACATACACTAAGTTGACTGTGCCTTTAAACAGCTTGGAAAATTCCAGAAAGTTATGTCATGGTTTTAGAAGCTTCTGATAGGCTAATTGACATAATTTGAATCAATTGGAGGTGTACCTGTGGATGTATTTCAAGGCCTACCTTCAAACTCAGTGCCTCTTTGCTTGACATCATGGGAAAATCAAAAGAAATCAGCCAAGACCCAGAAAAACAATCGTAGACTAGTCTGGTTCAACCTTGGGAGCAATTTCCAAACACCTGAAGGTTCCACGTTCATCTGTACAACCGGTAGTACGGGGCGGCAGGGGCGGCGGGGTAGCCTAGTGGTTAGAGCGTTGGGCTAGTAACCGAAAGGATGCAAGTTCGAATCCCTGAGCTAACAAGGTACAAATCTGTTAACCCACTGTTCCAAGGCCGTCATTGAAAATAAGAATTTGTTCTTTAACTGACTTGCCTAGTTAAATAAAGGTAAAATAAAAAAAATAAAAGTAAGCAAGTATAAACACCATGGGACCACGCAGCCGTCACAACGCTCAGGAAGGAGACGCGTTCTGTCTCCTAGAGATGAACGTACTTTGGTGCGAGAAGTGTAAATCAATCCCAGAACAACAGCAAAGGACCTTGTGAAGATGCTGGAGGAAACAGGTACAAAAGCTTAATTACCATTTTGGAAGGAAAACTATTTCACTCACATTGTTAATAATTATAGATCATTTTTCATAGAGACATTGGGGGAGGCCTAGGTGGAGCCAATATTTTCAGCCAGGTTGTTCAAGATTGAAGTCGAAATTGGACGTATATCCATGTTCGAAGGAAAATCGTCCACTAGGGGCAACAGTGAACACTATTAATATTAATTAGGTTTGGGTTTTGGTAGTGTTGTGGACAGAGGTGGTGGATAGGTGTAATCTCATGACTCTGGATCTGAAGGTTGCGTTTTTAATCCCAGTTGTGATCATTAGTTTTTCGTTTTTGGTTTTAACCCTATCCCAAACCTTAACCCTTAGCTTAATGAGTGCCTAAACTTGGAACAATACAGAGCAGCAGGAGCAATAAAAACACTTCAAAATTGGACATTTGGAGAACGTAAATGACGTTTGGAGAACGTGAATGACGTTTGGAGAATGTGGATGAACTCTGCAGTGAGATTTTGAGAGCTTGTTGATATTTTAGCCCACATTGGGCCCACATCGTGCCAACGTGGACATGTTTGCTGAAGTTTACTGGATTACTACTCTAAGGCATGTGCTGGCAGACTGTAGTGGAAGGGGGATCAGTAATGCGTGTGCGGAGACACGTCTGTGTGCTTGCATGCGTTCATAATGTTTGTGCATTTACTGTACGTGTGTGTGTGTGTGTGTGTGTGCGTCTGCATTTGTGCACGTCCATTGGCATACCCATTTGCATCTGTATTTGTGCACGTCATCCATGTCCATGTGTAAGTCATCCATCACCATGTGTACAGTCGTTTTGTGTACAGTCGTTTTGAGAATGACACAAATATTAATTTTCACAAAGTCTGCTGCCCCAGTATGTATGATGGCAATTTGCATATACTGCCGTCATCATTGCTTTGCACAAAAAAGGGCTTCACAGGCAAGGATATTGCTCCCAGTAAGATTGCACCTAAATAAACCATTTATCGGATCATCAAGAACTTCAAGGAGAGCGGTTCAATTGTTGTGAAGAAGGCTTTAAGGCACCCAAGAAAGTCCAGCAAGCGCCAGAACTGTCTCCTAAAGTTGATTCAACTGTGGGATCGGGGCACCACCAGTACAGAGCTTGCTCAGGAATGGRAGCAGGCAGGTGTGAGTGCATCTGCACGCACAGTGAGGCGAAGACTTTTGGAGGATGGCCTGGTGTCAAGAAGAGCAGCAAAGAAGCCACTTCTCTCCAGGAAAAACATCAGGGACAGACTGATATTCTGCAAAAGGTACAGGGATTGGACTGCTGAGGACTGGGGTAAAGTCATTTTCTCTGATGAATCCCCTTTCTGATTGTTTGGGGCATCCGGAAAAAAGCTTGTACGGAGAAGACAAGGTGAGCGCTACCATCAGTCCTGTGTCATGCCAACAGTAAAGCATCCTAAGACCATTCATGTGTGGGGTTGCTTCTCAGCCAAGGGAGTGGGCTCACTCACAATTCTGCCTAAGAACACAGCCATGAATAAAGAATGGTACCAACACATCCTCCGAGGGAAACTTCTCCCAACCATCCAGGAACAGTTTGGTGATGAACAACGCCCTTTCCAGCATGATGGAGCACCTTGCCATAAGGCAAAAGTGATAACTAAGTGGCTCGGGGAACAAAACATCAATATTTTGGGTCCATGGCCAGGAAACTCCCCAGACCTTAATCCCATTGAGAACTTGTGGTCAATCCACAAGAGGCAGGTGGACAAATAAAACCCCACAAATTCTGACAAACTCCAAACATTGATTATGCAAGGATGGGCTGCCATCAGTCAGGATGTGGCTCAGAAGTTATTTGACAGCATGCCAGGGCGGATTGCAGAGGTCTTGAAAAGAAGGGTCAACACTGCAAATATTGACTCTTTGCATCAACTTCATGTAATTGTCAATAAAAGCCTTTGACACTTATGAAATGCTTGTAACTATACTTCAGTTATTCAATAGTAACATCTGACAAAAATGTTACTAAAGCAGCAAACTGTGAAAATTAATATTTGTGTCATTCTCAAAACTTTTGGCCACGACTGTACAGTATAAAATGTACTCCTTGCGTAATATAGCCTAGTGTACTATCCTGAGTTGCCTCAGCCAGTCTGTAGTACAGTACAGGGCTGCTGCTGCACGGAGCCTCACAGAGTAGAGCAGAGTGGTAGCATTAGCTAGCATAGTGTAGCAGACTCTGGGCCAGCACGGCACGTTTCACCCGGCTCCATTCTGCAGCCTCAGCATAGTAGCCAGAGCAGAGCAGAAGCGCTTTAATCATGTAACACAATCCTGTTGGCGTGGCTGAGGGGAGGCGGCACCCTGGATCAAATGTCCGCACCCCACACAGACTCACACAGGCATGGAGGAGCACACACAGGCAAGCGTGCACATATACACACAGGCATGCACAAACGCACCGGCATGCACACACACTCACATACACACTTGGAATCTGTGCCTGAGGGAGTCTGTAGGGGGGCAAGGGGGCGCAGACAGAGCCACCTCAACACTTTTTAATCAAACACATGGAGTCAAGGGTGAGAGAGTATGAGCCCCTTTCACTCCCCCTAACTGTAGCGAATCAGGGGGGCTGGGGACCTCGCAACCCAACTCTGCTACACTGAGCCACCGTCACTCACGTGGAGGATGTGCAGTTTTGCACACCAATGCAGCATTGCTTGTTCTCTTCAAATCACTGCATGTGTGTATGTGCGTGTTTGTGTGTGTGTGCCGTGTGTGTGTGTGTCTGCATTAAAACACACAGTGGGCTTTGAGATCACTTGGCTGTTTCAGTGAAATAAAGCCCTGACTGTAGCGTGATTATTCTAACCCCCTCTGGCTACACACTCATTCAGAGCCGTGTTGATTTTATTAGGAACTGTGAGTGGTCTGCTCTGTAAATGCAGGGGATGCTAATGATGAGAGAATTGTGTGTGTGCACGCGCACGGGCGTGCAGGCTTGCATGCATTTGTGTGCGTGCGTGTGTACGTGTGTTGCATCAGACCGTGTGTGCCTGCATCTGTGTGTGTGCATTCATGCACATGCATGCGTTTCTCCCTGCATCCCTGTATCTGTGTGCCCGGCACGTGTCTCTATGTGTGTCCCTTTGCCTCTGGAGGAACTGCTCTGTTTATCACGACAAGGAACTCATTGACCTGATTCAGTAAGAAGCCTCGCCCCTCCTGAATGCTGCTCGAGAAGGGTGTAATTGCAGAACGCAGTTAGGGGTGTTTTCTGATATCTACTGTACGTCAAGTTACACCCATTGATGGTTAACATTGGTCGGTGGTCGTTTCTTTCGCATTGGGGACGACAGTTGTTGACAACCAACTGTAGCATTGTAGTTAAGCCTAACCCTAACCTGTTTCCTAACCTTAACCACATTCTCCTAACCTGCCACGTTAGTTATCCTAACCTGCTAGTCAAACAAATCATCTGTGTTGATCAACCATCAGTCTTATAACACCAGAACTGACCAATGAGAGGCATCAATGGGCGTTTCCTGATATAACGGAACACCCACATCAAGAAACACCTTGAATTACGGTCTGAAAATACACAATATTGCACAGCTCAGCTCAGAGGACTGGAGATGCCCCCTGCTGGTGGAAGGGAGAATAGCAGCCTCTCCAACTCAGCAGCCCCATCCCACCACTGGAGAATCCAGCTACAGCACACAGCAAGCTAGGTCGGTCATGTATCAAACACAGTTAGAACTAAGGACTGTAGAAAACATGACACTCAGACCTCACTGTCTGCACCATCCTGCCTCTCTCCTCTCCTCTCCTGGAATAGCTCTAGTTGAACACATGTCCAAATCCACCCAGACAGACATAAACATTTATTCTAGTGTAAGTCTGGTAAGAATTATTCAGATGTGTGATGCCTGGAATCTAAAACGAACCTAATAATGCATCTTAATTTAATGTGACGATATATGTATAGGCGACCAACAGGCTAACAGTTTCTATTCAGTATTGTGACTGGGGTTGAGGGCGGGGAACTGTGAGTGACCGCGGTCACACTCCCAGTGATACAAGCTGTTTTTCACCGACACACGCTGAGACACATACACCCCCCCTATCCCAGTAATACTGGTTTGTGATCGGTTGACCCTGGTTTAAACCCTCAGGATCACAGAATTAGTTAGAGACACACACTGGGTCAGCCAAGCTTCTTCACTCTTACCTATGGACTGCATTATTCTCAGAGAGAGAGAAAAGCCTGCACGCCTGTGTGTGTGCACGCCTGTGTGTGTTATCTATTTGTGCTTTTGTGATTTCTAGTGATCTAGAAGAGGATTCTTCGAGTGGATTATAAACATTGAATCTATACAGGGGAAATGTAGTCAAATTAAAAGGGATTGTTTTGCAAAGCATTGGTAGAACGGACAGTTTAGATGTGGTCCACATCCTCTGCTTTCCCCCCTCCATTTTCCCCTCACACACACACATCCACCCACACACACACACTCTCTCTCTCCCTGTAGACCAACACAGGAGCAAGAGAGGGAACCATCACGCCACAGCGTACCTTCCCAAAGGTCATGCTCATCTCACAGAGCATTCCTAGCATAGCTCACCTCTCGTTTTTGCCAGGTGACTGCTGACAGCTAATAATACATATTTGTGTAGGTAGATACTATAGGTCTGCATGCCCTAACAAGAGGACAGTAACAGGTGACTTCATGTGCATCCCAAATGGCACACGATTCCCTATTTAGAGCACTACTTTTGAACAACGCCCATAGTACTCTGCTCAAAAGTAGTGCACTATATAGGGAATAGGGTGCCATTTTGGGATGCAGACTTTGCCTAGCGTAGTTGCTTTGCCTAGCGTACACACAAAAATGCTGGGTTAAAAACAACCAATTTGGGTACATATTGGACAGAACACACATTGGGTTATTTCGACCAAGCCAGTTAGGTCACTTGGTTGGGTTGTTGGGTTAATCAGCCTCTGCCGAGTCCCTATCGCCCGGATGCTCCAGCTCTCAGGGGAAATGGAACGAGAGCTACTTACGCTTTTGGATGTTAACAAGGCTACACTACATCTTAACTCCTCCTCCACATTTAGTGGATTGGTTGAACAACGCAGAAGAGAACCTTCCCTATTTTCCTCTTATCAAAAACAGTATGCAGAGGATCTATTTTTAGGCATTTATTTCACACCTGCTACTTTAGGTTATTGGGTTTTTGAGTTGGGTTTTGGCCATCCGTGAGAGTAAATTACATTCTAGTTCATCTTATGTTGTATTTTCATCACATGTCAAAGTTATCAGATAGGGTTAAAGTAATGGAATAAGGTGGTGGGTTATAATGAGTGTAGAGTTAGTTGGTAGCATAATTTAAAATATTTGTATTCTATTTTTCCTTTTTCCCATGTTGTATCACAAAGTAATGCTTTTATTCTATAGTTCAGTTGGGGGCAGTAATGCAACATGTTAGATGCCAACTGCAGTTAAACTCCGCAGAAGAAGAAATGCCGAAGTTGAGCACTAACACTTTTTTAGCTTTTATGAGGTTTACACAAGAGTATGAGTTCCTCAACTACCTTCGCATCTCCCAATGTTGGTATGGTTACCACAAGCATTTCACTACACTTGCAATAACATCTGCTAACCATGTGTATGTGACCAATAACATTTGATTTGACGTTGTTATAATATTTAAATAATAATGTTATTACATGTATATTAAAATATGTAATATGCAAAATATTGAATGAAAATTGCCATGCACAAACTTAACGAACAGAAGAAGTAGCTGAAAGTCATGCCCCCACCTGGCCACGCCTCCTGAAAATAGCCCTATTACACAAACATAGTTAACCTTTTCACACACGAGTTCCAAATATCTCTAACAATCCCCCCAGCGTGAGTTTTCTTATGCACGTGATGTCATAGTGCACTCACTGTTCCAAAATGAGATTGTTTCGCAACAAGACAGTTAAGCCACGCTGACCTCAAACCACGCTGCCTGCTAATCATTGATAGGCTGTTTCAGCTTGTCAATTTCAAAATATAACAGTTTGAATTGAGGTTTGTTCCGCAACCTCAATAATTCACATAGAAGTAGTACATTTCACTGTGGCGGAAAATGTACATTTTAGTCATTAAGATGACAGTCATGAGCCGCCGGCTCATGACTGGCAGGCGGCTCATGACTGGCAGGCGGCTCTGGCAGCTTCTGACTGGCTGGCGGCTCTGGCGGCTCCTGACTGGCTGGCGGCTCTGGCGGCTCCTGACTGGCTGGCGGCTCTGGCGGCTCCTGACTGACGGACGGCTCTAGCGGCTCCTGACTGACGGCTCTAACGGCTCGGGACAGACGGGCGGCTCTAAGCTCGGGACAGACGGGCGGCTCTAACGGCGCTGGGCAGACGGATGGCTCAGATGACGGCTGGCAGACGGATGGCTCAGACGACGCTGGGCAGACGATAACTCAGACCGGCGCTGGGCAGGCAGATGGCTCAGACGGCGCTGGGCAGGCAGATGGTCAGACGCGCGCGGACAGACGAGCAGTGCGGCGGCGTTGGGAGACGGCCGATCTGAACCTGCTGAGGCGCACAGTAGGCCTGGTGCGTGGTGCCGGAACTGATGGTACCGGACTGGAGACACGCACCTCAAGGCTAGTGCGGGGAACAGGAACAGGGCACACGGACTCTCGAGGCGCTACTAGGCCTGGTGCGTGGTACCGGAACTGGAGGTACCGGGCTGAGGGCACGCACCTCAGGGCGAGTGCAGGGAGAAGGAACAGTGGCGTACAGGGCTCTGGGACGCACAGGAGGCTTGGTGCGTGGTCCCGGAATCTGGAGTACTGGGCTGGAGACCACGCACCATAGGGAGAGTGCGTGGAGGAGGACACGGGCTCTGGAAGACGCACTGGAAGCCTGGTGCGTGGTGTAGGCACTGGTGGTACTGGGCTGGGGCCACGCACATAAGGCGAGTGCGGGGTGCTGGAACTGGAGGTACTGGGGCTGGGGCGGGAAGGTGGCGCCGGATATACGACCGTGCAGGCGTACTGGCTCCCTTGAGCACTGAGCCTGCCCAACCTTACCTGGTTGCATGCTCCCCGTAGCCCGACCAATGCGGGGAGGTGGAATAACCCGCACTGGGCTGTGTAGGCGAACCGGGACACCATGCGTAAGGCTGGTGCCATGTACACCGGCCCGAGAGGACGTACTGGAGGCCAGATATGTTGAGCCGGCTTCATGGCACTTGGCTCAACGCTCAATCTAGCCCGGCCAGTGCGGGGAGGTGGAATAACCCGCACGGGCTATACACGTACAGGAGACACCGTGCGCTCTCCGCATAACACGGTGTCTGCCCGTACTCCGCTCTTCAGCGTAAGCATGAGAAGTGGGCGCAGGTCTCCTACCTGACTTCGCCACACTACCTTTAGCCCCCCCCCCCCCCAAGAAACTTTGGGGATTTCTTCTCGGGTTTCCGTGCTAGCCGCGTACCTTCATAACGCCGGTTTCTCTCTCTCCGGTTGCCTCTGCTCTCCTAGCTGCCTCCAGCTGTTCCATGGGAGGCAATCCTCCAGCCAGGATCTCCTCCCATGTGTAAGCAACCCTTGCGTCTGAACGTCCTCCCAAGTCCATTTCTCTGGTCCGCTGCTGCTGCTGCTGTCGCTGCTGCCCGTTGCCCGCTGCTTGGTCTAGTTTGGTGGTCGATCTGTAACGGTTTTCTTCCATTGGTGAAGGAGAGGACCAAAATGCAGCGCGGCTAGTGTGTTCAACATATTTAATAAACAAAGAGACGAATACGTGAACACTATACAAAATACAAATACAAATGTGAAAACGAAGACAGACCTATCTGGTGCAGAACAACAAACACAGAGACAGGAAACAATACCCACAAAATCCCAACACAAAACAAGCCTCCTATAATGATTCTCACTCAGGGCACACGATTGACAGCTTGCCTCTGATTGAGAACCATATAGGCTGGACACAGAAACAGACAAACTAGACACACAACATAGAATGCCGCCCCAGCTCACGTCTGACCAACACTAAAAAGCAAAACACCATAAGAACTCTGGTCAGGACGTTACACTAATAGCATTACTATCTAGAATTAATCCATATAGTGAGCTGACCATTGATCGACAGATAATTGAGTAGAAACACTTTTTAGAAGCATCAAAAAGTGACGAAGAAACGGGTAGTGTTGTGCGCGACCGATGCTTGTTTTTTTTCTCTCCGCATCACCAAAGATAAGAAGGAGACCCGATGAATTTGGTCTGTTTATAGTATGCATGTTGAAGGCAGTGTGTTCATTACAATCTCACTTCCTTCATTCACTTCGGAAGTTTACCCCGAAAGATGAGAGAACCATAACCTCATTATAACATACTTTGGTGTGACAGTTTACGTGACACACATAATGCATTGTATAATGTCAACAAACATGACGCCAACTAGCTGGCAAATAGTTTGCTCATTATAAATCAGTACACCTTCAAAAAAGTATTTTACACACATCATAGGTGTCCATTACAATATACATGGCTCTCTCGGGATATGTTGTCGGAATCAGGTCAGCCACCGGGCTTCTCATGCACATCACGCCGACAGAGATAAACTCTCTCTGGGAAGAGGAAGGGCGGGGGTGTACGCTTTATGATTAACACTCATGGTGTAAATCATAACAACCAAACAGGAACTCAAGTCCTTCTGCTCACCTGACCTAGAATTCCTTACAGTCAAATTTCGGCCATTCTACCTACCAAGATAATTCTCATCAGTTATAGTCACAGCAGTGTGCATCCCCCCCCCCCCCCCTCCAAGCGCACACACCAAGACGGCCTTCAAGGAACTTCACTCGACTCCATGTAAACTGGAAACTATATATCCGGAGCCTGCATTTATTGTAGCTGGGGATTTTAACAAAGCAAATTTGAGAATAATGCTCACTAAATTTTATCAGCATATTGATTGCACGACACGTAGGGCTAATACTCTCAACCACTGCTACTCGAACTTCCACGATGCATACAAAGCCCTACCCCGCCCTCCCTTTGGCAAATCCGACCACGACACCATCTTGCTCATCCCGGCTTATATGCAGAAACTCAAAATGGATGTACCAGTGACGAGAACCATTCAACGCTGGCCTGACAAATCGGAAGCCACGCTCCAGGATTGTTTTGATCACGCGGGCTGGAATATGGTCCGATCAGCCTCAGAGGACAATATTGACCTTCACGCTGACTCGGTGAGTGTGTTTATAAATAAGTGCATTGGAGACGTCGTACCCACTGTGACCATTAAATCCTACCCTAACCAGAAACCGTGGATGGATGGCGGCATTTGCTTAAAACTGAAAGTGCAATCCACTGCATTTAATCATGGGAAGAGGTCTGGAGATATAGCTGAATATAAACTGTGTAGTTATTCGCTCTGCAAGGCAATCAAACAAGCAAAATGCCGGTCCAGGGACAAGGTGGAGTCAAATTTTTAACGACTCAGACACGAGACGTATGTGACAGGGTCTACAGGAAATCACGGACTACAAAAACAAAAACAGCCACGTCACGGATACCACCATAGTACCCTGCAAGCTTATCATCAAGCTGGAGGCCCTGGGTCTCAACCCCTCCCTGTGCAACTGGGTCCTGGACTTTCTTTTTCTTTTTTTCTTTTTTTTTACCCCCTTTTTCTCCCCAATTTCGTGGTATCCAATTGTTAGTAATTACTATCTTGTCTCATCGCTACGACTCCCGTACGGGCTCGGGAGAGACGAAGGTCGAAAGCCATGCGTCCTCCGAAACACAACCCAACCAAGCCGCACTGCTTCTTAACACAGCGCGCATCCAACCCGGAAGCCAGCCGCACCAATGTTTCGGAGGAAACACCGTGCACCTGGCGAACTTGGTTAGCGCGCACTGCGCCCGGCCCGCCACGAGGGTCGCTGGTGCGCGATGAGACAAGGATATCCCTACCGGCCAAACTCTCCCTAACCTGGACGACGCTAGGCCAATTCTGCGTCGCCCCACGGACCTCCCGGTCGCGGCCGGCTGCGACAGAGCCTGGGCGCGAACCCAGAGTCTCTGGTGGCACAGCTAGCGCTGTGATGCAGTGCCCTAGGCTTTCTGACGGGCCGCCCCCAGGTGTTGAAGGTAGGAAACAACATCTCCCCTTCGCTGACTCTCAACATTGGGGCCACACAAGGGTGTGTGCTCAGCCCTCTCCTGTACTCCCTGTCCACCCACGACTGCGTGGCCATGCACGCCTCCTACTCAATCATCAATTTTGCAGACGACACAACAGTAGTGGTCTTAATCATCGACAATGACGAGACAGCCTAAAGGGAGGAGGTGTAAGGAAAATAACCTCCCACTCAACGTCAACAAAACAAAGGAGACGATCGTGTACTTCAGGAAACAGCAGAGGGAGCACCCCCTATCCACATCGAAGGGACAGCAGTGGAGAAGGTGGAACGTTTTATGATCCTGGGCGTACACATCACAGACAAACTGAAATGGTCCACTCACACAAACAGTGTGGTGAAGAAGGCGCAACAGCGCCTCTTCAACCTCAGGAGGCTGAAGAAATTTGGCCTGTCACCCAAAACCCTGACAAACTTTTACAGATGCACAATCGAGAGGATCCTGTCGGCGTAAGTACACAAGGCGAGACCCAGATGCAGACACAGGAGGCAGATGGTTGGAGTCTTAGATGTTTATTAATCCAAAAGGTAGTAGGGAAGAGAATGGTCGTGGACAGGCAAAAAGGTCAAAACCAGATCAGAGTCCAGGAGGTACAGAGTGGCAGACAGGCTTGTGGTCAAGGCAGGCAGAATGGTCAGGCAGGCGGGTACAGGGTCCAGAAACAGGCAAGGGTCAAACCCAGGAGGACTAGAAAAAGGAGAATAGCAAAAGGAGTATGGGAAAAACACCCTGGTTGACTTGACTAAACATACAAGACGAATTAGCACAGGGAGACAGGAAACACAGGGATAAATACACTGGGGGGAAATAAGCGACACCTGAAGGGGGTGGAGACAATCACAGGAACAGGTGCAACAGATCAGGGCGTGACACCCGGAAGACCACGGAAAACAACTGTGGTGGATGACAGAATAATTATTTCACTGGTGAAGAAAAACCCTTTCACAACAGTTGGCCAGATCAAGAACACCCTTCAGGAGGTAGGCAAATCTTTGTCAAGAGAAGATTTTGCCAGAGTAAATATAGAGGGTTTACCACAAGCCTCAAAAACAGGAAGACCAGATTAGGGTTTGCCAAAAGAATATCTAAAAAAGCCGATACAGTTCTGGAACAACATCCAATCGACAGATGAGACAAAGATCAACTTGTACCAGAATGATGGGAAGAGGCATACCACCTCATCTGTGAAGCATGGTGGAGGTAGTGTTATGGCGTGGGCATGTATAGCTGCAAGTGGAACTGACCAAAGCAGCAGGATGAATTCTGAGGTGTTTAGGGCTAGATTATCTGCTCAGATTTAGCCAAATGCTTCAAAACTCATTGGACGACGCTTCACAGTGCAGATGGACAATGACACGAAGCATACAGCGAAAGCAACCCAATACTTTTTTAAGGCAAAGAAGTGGAATGTTCTGCAATGGCCAAGTCAATCACCTGACTTGAATCCAATTGAGCATGCATTTCACTTATTGAAGGCAAAACTGAATGCAAAATGCTCCAAGAACAAGCAGGAACTGAAGACAGCTGCAGTAAAGGCCTGGCAGAGCATCACCGGGGAAGAAACCCAGCATCTGGTGATGACTATGGGTTCCAGACCTCAGGCAGTCATTGACTGCAAAGGATTTGCAACAAAGTATTAAACTCACAATTTAATTTATCATTACGTTTGTAGGTCCAATTACTTTTGAGCTCCTAAAAAGGAAGGGCTACGTGTAAAAATTGTTGTAATTCCTGCACGCTTCATACAATAATTTTGACAAAACCCTTAAATTAAAGATGAAATCCTACACTTAGAGCAGATCCTGATTGTTTCCTTTCAAATTCATTGTGGTGGTGTACAGAGCCAAAATAATGCAAGTTCTGTCACTGTCCAACACATATGGACCTGACTGTATGTATGTACAGTACCTGTCAAGAGTTGTGACACACCTACTCATCCAAGGGTTTTTCCTTATTTTTACTATTTTCTTCATTGTAGAATAATAGTGAAGACATCAACACTATGAAATAACACATATGGAATCATGTAGTAACCAAAAAAGTGTAAAGCAAATCGAATAATATTTTATATTTGAGATTCTTCAAAGTAGTCACCCTTTGCCTTGATGAAAGCTTTGCACAGTCTTGGCATTCTCTCAATCAGCTTCATGAGGTAGTCACCTGGAATGCATTTCAATTAACAGGTGTGCCTCGTTAAAAGTTCATTTGTGGAATTTCTTTCCTTCTTAATGCATTTGAGCCAATCAGTTCGGTTTAGCCCCATGCATCTCTTTAAGGGTTGATCAGAATGTACTAACAACAGCAGTCAAGCACCCAAGCTAACTTACTAGCTACAGTTGAAGTTGGAAGTTTACATACAGGTTGGAGTCATTAAAACTCGTTTTTCAACCACTCCACAAATGTATTGTCAGCAAACTATAGTTTGGCAAGTCAGTTAGGACATCTCATTTGTGCATGACACAAGTCATTTTTCCAACAATTGTTTACAGACAGATTATTTCACTTATAATTCACTGTATCACAATTCCAGTGGGTCAGAAGTGTATATACACTAAGTTGACTGTGCCTTTAAACAGCTTGGAAAATTCCAGAAAATGATGTCATGGCTTTAGAATCTTCCGATAGGCTAATTGACACAATTTGAGTTAATTGGAGGTGTACCTGTGGATGTATTTCAAGGTCCACCTTCAAACTCAGTGCCTCTTTGCTTGACATCATGGGAAAATCCCCCCCCAAAAATCAAGACCTCAGAAATAAATTGTAGATCTCCACAAGTCTGGTTCATCCTTGGGAGCAATTTCCAAATGCCTGAAGGTACCACGTTCATCTGTACAAACAATAGTATGCACGTATAAACACCATGGGACCACGCAGCCATCATACCGCTCAGGAAGGAGACGCGTTCTGTCTCCTAGAGATGAACGTACTTTGGTGCGAAAGTGAAAATCAATCCCAGAACAACAGCAAAGGACCTTGTGAAGATGCTGGAGGAAACAGGTACAAAAGCATCTATATCCACAGTAAAACGAGTCCTATATCGACATAACCTGAAAGTCCGCTCAGCAAGGAAGAAGCCACTGCTCCAAAACCGCCATAAAAAAAGCTCTGTCAGGAGGAATGGGAAAAAATTACCAGCTTAATGTGGAACTTGCTGGAACGCTACCCGAAACGTTTGACCAACGTTAAACAATTTAAAGGCAGATGCTACAAATAGCAATCTGCTACAATCTCTCTACATATTATTCTGACATTTCACATTCTTGAAATAAAGTGGTGATCCTAACTGAGTAAGATCTGGAGATTTTTACAAGGATTAAATGTCAGGAATTGTGTAGAAAAATGTAGTTTAAATGTTATTTTATTTATTTTTTATTTTATGCTTTAGTGTAGGACAGTGTGCTGGGCAAATGTGACAGTCTGTTAGTTCAATTTGCGACCTGGCCAAGATAAAGCAAAGCAGTTCGACACATATCCAACAACATTAGTTACACATGGAGTAAAACAAACCATATAGTCAATGATACAGTGAAAAAAAATTAATAAATTAAGTTTATATACCAATGTGCAGCAGAGTGAGGGTGAGTAAATATTAGGTGGTGGAGTGGATGTGAAAAATATAGGTGGCTCTATATGGGTGGGTTTGGGCATATATAGGTAAGTATGATAAAATGGCCATTGGGGTGGGCGGTAAGTGTAAGTACCATGCTCACACCGTAAGCTTTAAAATATAGATCAAGAAAATCATATCTGGTAATGGGTTGTGTTGCAAGGTTTGTAGAATAGCGCAAAGTAGATGATCACGTGGGACATGACTTCGGGGATGTGGTGCAAATGGTAGAAGAAGTAATGAGAATACAAGTGAGGAGTTTGATGGTAGGTTCTGTTTTTGGCTTACGAATTTAATTAAGATGTGGGGCTATCTGATTACATCTTGTGTTCGCGGTCATCCTATGAGGCCGTGACCAGCGGTGGTGTGGAAGAGCTGAGGGAGAGTAGAGTTTTCAGTTTCGGAGGTAATTTTTGTAGTTCGCTTGTTTTGTTTGGTTCCTAGTGATATTCTTTGGCAGCGTCTGTAGAATGCGTTGTAGGAGAGGGCGGTAAGAGGGAAGAAATTTGGTTTTGGGGTTGACCGAGGAGAGGCATTCACCAATCTGCTTGGAGCGCGTGTCTGGTATCGGCTATTGTGTTCTGTCTAGTGGGGATTCTCTTTCTAGCGAGCGGCAGACTATAGGGTGGGAATCTTTGACTCTTTAGCAGGGCTCTTGTGTAGATGACTGGAACCAGTTGGGTTTGGAGGTCGAGGGAGTATTGTGATATTCGATTGGGAGGCAACGGAGAGTGTATAGGTGATGTGTGTCAGGTATGTATACTCCTTGGGGTCTCTTTGGGTTGACAAAGTACGGAATGGCATAAGTGATAGACGTGGTATACATTTTAGGCAGTAGGTGTTTTTGGAGGTCTATTTTGGTGTGTAATTGACTTCTATTGATAGTCGAGTGATTGTGTAGCGTATTGGGTCAAGTTTGTTTACAAGGGGGTACATTGTTTTGGCGAGCCTGCATCGTGGAAGGATGCTTTGCTGTTGCGGAATACAGTGGACGCACTTTAGACTAACTTTGGTGGATTTGTGAGTATTTTTTTCGATTGAGTTCTGGAAGGTAGAGTGTTTACTAGTTAATGGTTGCTCGCAGGATTACGCTAGCTATTGTTATGTTGTGGTCTCACTAATTTCTTAACCATCAGAGCCCCGTCCTTAGTAGAGTGAGTTGTTTGGACAGGTCGGGCAGGTTTGCAGGCAGCGATGGGGGGTTTGCGGTTGTTGGTTGTGTAATGTAGCTTATGTCTTTGTTTGACTCTTGGTATTTTTTAGAGAAATTGGAGGGTACGTAAGGCGAGGGGTAATGCATTGTTGTTGTGTGGAGCTTGGGGCGGCTGAGGGGGTTTGTTAAATAGTGTGTTCAAAAGAGGGCTCAGAATTATATTTAGAATTATGTGGTTCGTCTGCGGAGAGTGTTGGATCAGAGGATGGCAGCTGTGTTGAGCTGGGTCATTGAGATGTGGACTATGCATTGATGTGTTCGTTTCAGGAGAGAGAGTGCGGTCCAAGAATTGAACACTGTGGGACGCTGGGCCTGCCGAATTGGAGATGCTTCGATGGCCGGCGGTAAAGAGACTGCGTCGCGAGTCTGACACATGGTTGTTGGTGTTCTCTGCACCTGCGATCGCTGTAGAAGTAGGTCTGGTGACCGAGGCGAGGCATATCATTATGATTGAAATCCAAGGCTGTCGAGTTCTTGCGGGGGTGAGGGATGTGTGGGGCATTGTTAAGAGAGTCACAAAGCCTTGTCTGAGGGTTTCAATGAAGCTACGGGGTGATGTGTGAGAGTATTGGTTTTCCCTACTCGTACTTGGGCGGTGTAAGGCCTTGCGTTTATGCACACTCTGAGGGGTCGGTTTTGCGCTGGAGTGCTGTACATCGACTCAGTCTGTTTCTGGGGCTCTAGGTGTATTACGTAGATGGTAGCGGTTATGTGATAGGGTTGATGGTTGGTGGGTTATTTTGCGAGAAGTCGGTAGCTGTGGTTGACTTGGCCTTTCGATAGACTTCAGAAAGGCAGGGTAGGGATATGCTTCGCATGGGTATGCTGGGTGGTTTGTGTATGCTGTGTTAGGAGGTTCAAGAGTGTTCTACGTTGGCCTTGAAGAGGGGATTATAACGACAGCGTTTGTCTTTCTCTCAATCTTTGGGAATCTCAGACGACACGTTTGAAAGAGAGGTTGAAAAGGCTAGTAGATCGGTGGTGGCATCAAATCTTCAGCAGGAGGTGTATTAGAAAGAAAGGGTCCAGATACTAAGCTCAATTTTTTTCTTTACATGAATGTCCAGTGCTACCTTCTACGACTTTCGGTTATGAGATCTAAACTCCGTTCCAGGATACTCGTGCCAGGTCGATTAGTCCGAAAGGCTGCTCGTGCTGAGTTTTCAGGAGCGTTTGACAGTGATGAGTGGTGATGGCTTGTTTGAACGTGGGTTTTTGCCTTTACGTGATTGGCAGCTTGTATGAGGGGCAGTTGATCCGCTCTGCAGTATCCTCTGGATTGAGAGCAGCAGAGTGTTGTTTTGGAGGGGCAGTTGTAGGATGTAGTATCGAGTGAGGGTAGGCCCCGCTGTTTACGGATTGGGGTTGGTACCTCGTTAGGTCATTACTTTGAGAATACATATTGGCGGTTTTGTGTTGTTGTGGAGCCTTTGAGGGCAAGTCAAGCTTACTGAATGATTGCTAGGGCGTGGCTGGGTGGTGTTTAAGCATGTTTATATTGGATTGTTAGGGTCGCGGTGTTCTAGCAAGTCAGCGATGCTTTGAAGATAGATTGGGGGGGAGTACAGTTCATTATATGTCTGCAGAGCAGAGCTGGTGCGGGCTGGTCTAGTTATCTATGTGTCCGGCAAGTGTGAGTTTCTAGTATTGTTGTTTTTGAGAGAGGGTGGGTATTTGGGGAAACAGATAGAGTCAAATTGTTGGGAACAGACTGGTGGATACGTTGCTATCAATAGAGGCAGGCTGTAGTGGGCATAAGGGTCTGTTTCGCAATATGATTGAGCAACAGTGGCTCCCGGTCTCCTTTTGTGCCTGTGTTATGTTTCCTGTGTCTGCAACATGATGCTTGTATGCTATGGGGGATTGTGAATATAGGTCAGAATTGTGTTGGTGGTCTTTCTATAGGGTGTTGCTCTCAGGATTGTCAGTACGCGGACGGCGTATCACATGTTCCGCGGGGGTGGGCTAGAGGGTTGGCTATGAGGTCAAGTATGATATAAGACAAACTTAGGGAGGAGGCTTCTAATGTTAACAGGCATGAGGAGCAAGGCTCTTATGGTACGGTAAGAAGTTCAAAAGGAGCGCCTGGGAATAGGAGTGGCAGCCTAGGTGAACTTGCAGGTCCGGTGAGATTCCACCTCTAAGGCATCCCAGAGGGAAAGACGAGAGGGGAGTAGGATAGGGTAACGGCTAAAAGCTATGAGAATGGTCGTTTCTTTGAACATTCTGAGATGCGAGAGAGTTAACAGAGGAAGGTTTTAGGGGGTCTGAGGATAAATTAATAGCTTTAAAGGGAATAATGTACAGACAAAGGTATGGTAGGATGTGAATACAGTGGAGGTAAACTGGTGTATTGAGTGATGATGAGAAGAGATATTGTCTCTAGAAACATCATTGAAACCAGGTGATGTCATGCGCATATGTGGGTGGTGGAACTGTGAGGTTGGATATGGTATAGTGAGCAGGGCTAGAGGCTCTACAGTGAAATAAGCCAATAAACACTAACCAGAACAGCAATGGACAGGCATATTTACATTAAGGAGAGGCATGTAATCGAGTGATCAATAAGGGTCAGTGAGTAGTAGAGGTTGGTTGGGGTCACGGCGAACCAGACAGCTGGCCGGGTAGATGGCTATCGGTAGAGGCATAGTATGGAAGTCTGTTTGTAGATACCTGGCGGGTCTTTCCGTGCGGTTAGCTGTGTGGTGGTTCCGTGTGGTAGAGGGGATTAATCCAATCTGGCAAAAAGATATGGCTGAGCCAAGAAAAAAAATATATATATATAATAATATAGTATGTCCGATATCTTTATTCAGATAGCAGCCGATAAGACAGCTCACGGTTAGCGGGCCCCAGATGAGCGTTCAGGTAACGTGGGGGACGGAGGTGCCAGTTGGATAATCTCCTCGGCAGATAACGTCGGCAGTCAGTCGTGCCCCGGTGGTGCTCCGTATTCGGCAGAACAACAACAACAACCAAAAAAGGATAGGTGACTGTAGCCCAGGAATGGTGGATGGAACGTCTCAGCTGGCTAGCTCGGAATGATTTGAGTTTGCTCCGGGATCGACGTAAGCCAATTAGTCACACGGTTTGCAGCTAGCTAGCCTCGGACGATTATGTCGGGCAGACCAGTTGTGATGGATTGGCGGGAGGGCTCTGGTGTCGCAAAAAAGGTCCAGGCCAATTTGGCAAAATATGTATTGTAGCACAAGAATTAGCCGGAGGACCTCTTCGGCTAGCCGGGAGATTGGCCTAGGCTCGAGGAGGCTAGCTCAAGGCTAACTGTTCTTGCTTCGGGACAGAAGACGTTAGCCAGGAGTAGCCACTCAGATTGCAGCTAGCTATCTGACCGGTGTAAAGGTCCAGAGCTTGCGGTAGTAATCTGGAGATTTGGTAGAGAAAAAGCAGTCCGATATTCTCTGGGTTGATATCGCGCTGTGCAGACTGGCATGTATTGACCAAGCTGAGGCTGGCTGGTGTCCGAGTTAACGGTAAAGACCACTAGCAGTGACTAACTGATAACTAGCTAGTAGTTAGTTAGCTGGCTAGCTTCTGATGGGGGTTCCGGTTCTAAAGTATAAAAATAGCAGATCCGTACCACATTGGGTGTTGGGGGTTGCAGGAGAGTATATTCAGTCCGTAGATGGAAAGTGAGATTAAAATATAAACGGAAAAAAATGAGGAAAACGATTATTTACACGGGACAAGACAAAACACACGTCCGACTGCTACGCCATCTTGGAATCAAGATTTAGCTAAAGTGTAGGTAAACTTCCTACTTCAACTGTACATAAACTCACGAAAAAAAGAAACGTCTCTTTTTCAGACCTTGTCTTTCAAAGATAATTTGTAAAAATCCAAATAACCTGCCGATTTTGCAGGTTTTCCTACTTACAAAGCATGTAGAGTTCTGTAATTTTTAATCATAGGTACACTTCAACTGTGAGAGACGGAATCTAAAACAAAAATCCAGAAAATCACATTGTATGATTTTTAAGTAATTAATTTGCATTTTATTGCATGACATAAGTATTTGATACATCAGAAAAGCAGAACTTAATATTTGGTACAGAAACCTTTGTTTGCAATTACAAAGATCATGCAATAAACACAGAGATCTAGCTAAGTTCCTGAGATATCTTAGAATTTAAAAAAGTTAAATTGTTATGATATAGGGGGTCCTTTACTGTTACCATATAGATAGACAGCAGACTACAACTTCCACACCTCATCCCTAGGTGGCAGTAGCAACCGGCTCCAGATGGATAGCCAATCAGTGAGAGAGGGGTGGCCAGGAGCCTTACGATATCCTTTTTGTATATATATTTTTTCGTCACTACAAACTGAACAACAACAATGCGCTTGGGCTGTCCAACCAAGCAGTCAAGGGCCTACTCCCCCAAAAATGCTGTGTTAAAAACAATCCCAATTTGGGTAAATATTGGACAGAACACACGTTGGGTTATTTTGACCTAGCCAGTTGGGTCCCTCAGTTGGGTTGTTGGGTTATTGATGCTGGGTTATCGAGCTATGACCCACCGGGTCTTATCAGAAGGCTGAAAGCGTGGGTAGTAGGGGTCTGGCTTTCAGATTGTTGTTTTTGGCCATTCGTGAGAGTAAATGTCATTCCAGTTAATCTGTTCTGTTGTACTGCAATCTGTATGTTGAGCATTGACACTTTTGTAGCTTTTGAGAGGTTTAAACAAGATTATGAGTTCCTCAAGTCCTCAATGTTGGGATAGTTACTACTTTGTTATAATATTTAAATAATATTGTTATTAAATATATATATATATTTTTTTTATTTTATATATTTTTTTACACACAAATGTAATGTGTAAAGATATTGAAAGAAAAACATTTGCAGTGTACAAACTTAACATGACAAACGGGAATGACATTTACTCTCACAGGTGGCCAAAAAGAGCATACTGAAAGCCACGCCCCCAATAGGCCACGCATCCTGAAAATAACCTATGGATTATGTTTAGAAAGACCCAGCTGCTGGGTCAACCCAGCATGGAAGTGAATACAAACCCAACTGATGGCTAAATTAACCCTTTGATGTGTATGAAGACATGGGTGTGATCATTATACAGTGGTCCCGGCAGCATACACTCAAACCTGGAACATCTAGTTACGATTGACGCAACAGTCAGTGTTTGAGCTGGCCACTGTCTTTTCACAGAAACATTTTTCACAAACACAATCTTTACAAAATTATGTCCTCAATGTGAGCAGTTTATTTATCGATGCAATGTTCAAACATTCACAGCAACAGCATAACACAATTCTCATCCAAATCAGAAAATGTAGGCTACATTTGTCCTAGCGTTAACTGAGTAAAGAGTGAGCAAACACAAGTGGTTATATTTAACCAACTCTCGGCTGATAAAAACTCTGCAACTGGATCCTGGACTTCCCGACGGGCCACCCCAAGGTGGTGAGGGTAGGCAACAACACATCCACCATGCTGACCCTCAACACGGGGGCACCTCCAGGGTGTGTGCTTAGTCCCCTCCTGTACTCCCTGTTCACCCAGGACTGTGTGGCCGTGCACTACTCCAACGCCATCATTACGTTTGCTGACAACATGATGGTGGTAGGCCTGATCACCAACGATGATGAGACAGCCTACAGGAAGGGGGTCAGAGACCTGGCAGTGTGGTGCAAAGACAACCACCTCTCCCTCAAAATCAAAGGAGCCGATCGTGGACTACAGGAAATGGAGGGCCAAGCATACCCACATTGACAAGTCTGTAGTGGAGCAGGTCGAGAGCTTCAAGTTCCTCGGTGTCCACATCACTAAGGAATAATCATGGTCCACACACACCAATACAGTCATCAAGAGGGTACGACAGCACCTCTTCCCCCTCAGGAGGCTGAAATATTTTGTCATGGGCCCCCAGATCCTCAGTAACATCTACAGGTACACCACTGAGAGCATCTTGACTGACTGCATCACCGCTTGGTATGGCAACTGCTTGGCATCTGACCGTAAGGCGCTACAGAGGGTAATGCGTATGGCCCAGTACATCACTAGGGCCGAGCTCCGTGCCATCCAGGACCTCTATACCAGGCGGTGTCATAGAATGGCCCTAATATTTTTCAAAAGACTGTTCTCTCTGCTACCGCACAGCAAACGGTACCGATGCACCGAGTCTGGAACTACAGGATCTGAATGCTTTTAGCCCAAGTCATAAGACTGCTAAATACACTGCTCAAAAAAAATAAAGGGAACACTTAAACAACACAATGTAACTCCAAGTCAATCACACTTCTATGAAATCAAACTGTCCACTTAGGAAGCAACACTGATTGACAATAAATTTCACATGCTGTTGTGCAAATGGAATAGACAAAGGTGGGAAATTATAGGCAATTAGCAAGACACCCCAAAAAAGAGTGGTTCTGCAGGTGGTGACCACAGACCACTTCTCAGTTCCTATGCTTCCTGGCTGATGTTTTGGTCACTTTTGAATGCTGGCGGTGCTCTCACTCTAGTGGTAGCATAGACGGAGTCTACAACCCACACAAGTGCTCAGGTAGTGCAGCTCATCCAGGATGGCACATCAATGCGAGCTGTGGCAAGAAGGTTTGCTGTGTCTGTCAGCGTAGTGTCCAGAGCATGGAGGCGCTACCAGGGACAGGCCAGTACATCAGGAGACGTGGAGGAGGCCGTAGGAGGGCAACAACCCGCAGCAGGACCGCTACCTCCGCCTTTGTGCAAGGAGGAGCAGGAGGAGCACTGCCAGAGCCCTGCAAAATGACCTCCAGCAGGCCACAAATGTGCATGTGTCTGCGCAAATGGTCAGAAACAGACTCCATGAGGGTGGTATGAGGCCCGACGTCCACAGGTGGGGGTTGTGCTTTACAGCCCAACACCGTGCAGGACGTTTGGCATTTGCCAGAGAACACCAAGATTGGCAAATTCGCCACTGGCGCCCTGTGCTCTTCACAGATGAAAGCAGGTTCACACGCACATGTGACAGACGTGACAGAGTCTGGAGACGCCGTGGAGAACCTTCTGCTGCCTGCAACATCCTCCAGCATGACCGTTTTGGCGGTGGGTCAGTCATGGTGTGGGGTGGCATTTCTTTGGGGGGGGGGGCTCCAGCCCTCCATGTGCTCGCCAGAGGTTGCCTGACTGCCATTAGGTACCGAGATGAGATCCTCAGACCCCTTGTGAGACCATATGCTGGTGCGGTTGGCCCTGGGTTCCTCCTAATGCAAGACAATGCTAGACCTCATGTGGCTGGAGTGTGTCAGCAGTTCCTGCAAGAGGAAGGCATTTGATCTATGGACTGGCCCGCCCGTTCCCAGACCTGAATCAATTGAGCACATCTGGGACATCATCGTCTCGCTCCATCCACCAACGCCACGTTGCACCACGACGCTGTCCAGGAGTTGGCGGATGCTTTAGTCCAGGTCTGGGAGGAGATCCCTCAGGAGACCATCCGCCACCTCATCAGGAGCATGCCCAGGCGTTGTAGGGAGGTCATACAGGCATGTGGAGGCCACAAACACTACTGAGCCTCATTTTGACTTGTTTTAAGGACATTACATCAAAGTTGGATTAGCCTGTAGTGTGGTTTTCCACTTTAATTTTGAGTGTGACTCCAAATCCAGACCTCCATGGGTTGATAAATTTGATTTCCATTGATCATTTTTGTGTGATTTTGCTGTCAGCACATTCAACTATGTAAAGAAAAAAGTATTTAATAAGAATATTTCATTTATTCAGATCTAGGATGTGTTATTTTAGTGTTCCCTTTTATTTTTTGGAGCAGTGTATATCGACGGACTTAATCGAACAAAAGGACCATTTGTGATGTTTATGGGACATATTGGAGTGCCAACAACAGAAGCTCGTCAAAGGTAAGGCATGAATTATATTTTTATTTCGGCGTTTTGTGTCGTGCCTGCAGGGTTGAAATGTTTTCTCTCTTTTGTTTATTATGGTGCTATGCTCAGATAATAGCATCATATGCTTTCGCTGAAAAGCCTATTTGAATTCTGACATGTTGGCTGGATTCACAACCAGTGTAGCTTTAATTTGGTATCTTTCATGTGTGATTTAATGAAAGTTTGATTTTATAGTAATTTTCATAGTAAATAATTTTTCTTTGGCGCTCAGCATTTTCTCAGGCTTTTTGCCAAGTGATAGAGTAGCGTCTTGCCTAAACTCAGATTTTTGGATATAAATATGAACTTTACCGAACAAAAATATCTCAACATCAACAGTTCAGTGGAAACCTTGTGAATCAGGCCTTCATGGTCGAATTGCTGCAAAGAAACCACTACTAAAGGACACCAATAAGAAGAAGAGACTTTCTTGGGCCAAGAAACATGAGCATTGGACATTAGACTGGTGGAAATCTATCCTTTGGTCTGATGTGAGATTTTTGGTTCCAACCACCGTGTCTTTGTGAGACGCAGAGTAGGTGAACATATTATCTCCGCATTTGTGGTTCCCACCCGTGAAGTATGGAGAAGGAGGTGTGATGGTGTGCGGGTGCTTTGCTGGTGACACTGCCTGTGATTTATTTACAGTTCAAGGCAGCATGGCTACCACAGCATTATGCAGCGATACGTCATCCCACCTGGTTTGCGCTTAGTGGGACTATCATTTGTTTTTCAACAAGACAATGACCCACAACACACCTCCAGGTTGTGTAAGGGCTATTTGACCAAGAAAGAGAGTGATGGAGTGCTGCATCAGATGACCTGGCCTCCACAATCCCCCGACCTCAACCTAATTGAAACGTTTTGGGATGAGTTGGACCGCAGAGTGAAGGAAAAGCAGCCAACAAGTGCTCAGCATATGTGGGAACTCCTTCAAGACTGTTGGAAAAGCATTCCTCATGAAGCTGGTAGAGAGAATGCCAAGAGTGCGCAAAGCTGTCATCAAGGCAAAGGGTGGCTACTTTGAGAGTATAAAATATATTTTTATTTGTTTAACACTTTTTGGGTTACTACATGATTCCATATGTGTTATTTCATAGTGTTGATGTCTTCACTACTATTCTACAATGTAGAAAATAGTAAAAATGTAAGATAAACCCTTGAATGAGTAGGTGTTCTAAAACTTTGGACCGGTAGTGTATATACTGTATATATATGTGTGTATTTTTTTATTTGTTTTTATTAGTTTTTTCTTGAGCTTTCTTATGTCTCAGAGATAAAGGAGACACACTTCAAAACCTTGTTTTGTATTATACATTTTTTTGTATGAATGTGCTATTCAGAGGTTTTCTCTGGGCTATAGAAGTAAAGGCCAAATTGATAATTTTATCAAATACTTGTTTTATATGGTCTTTATACGTAATGGGGTCCAACAGTTCTAAATCAAATAACTAAATTATCCCTTGTATGACCATTTTAAGACAAACATCTTAAGACCCCCCCCCCCCACCCCCCTCCCTGGTTTAGACTTTTAAGAATAAATTGTGATCTCTGCCCACAGTATGAACCTAGTGTCCTACAGACATACTGCACTGTGCATTGCCCTGAATGGGATATCGACTGGATGCATTCCACTTTTAAAGAATACAAAGATATCTCAGGATCTAAGTATGATAAAACTGTATCAATCTTTAATGCTATGTGATGTAATTCTACAAACACACTCTTGAGGAAAGCACTTCATATGTCTGTGTCCCAAACGGCACCATATTCCCTATATAATGCACTACTTTTGACAAAGTACTGCACTAAATACATATTAGGGTGTTATTTGGGACGGAAGCTATGTGTTTTAAGACCAGTGTGATAGCGGTGCAATGACTGTGAGGGAACATTCCGGTACTCTGAGTACCCAACATCAAGAGATGCCTCTCTGCTCTGCACTCAGCCACTGACATTATGTAATGTGTGAAGTAAGGGTTGCTCTTGTCTCCAGGGTAAGTAAGTGTGTGTGTGTGTGTGTGTGTGTGTGTGTGTGTGTGTGTGTGTGTGTGTGTGTGTGTGTGTGTGTGTGTGTGTGTGTGTGTGTGTGTGTGTGTGTTGTGTGCTGTGTCTGTGTTCTGTGTCTGTGTTGTGTGTCGGGTCTTTGAGATGTGTGTGTTTTTAGGAACATGTTGTGTAACCTCGTTAATGTCAGGTTTTGGCGCTGCTTGTGTGAGCTAAAAACCAAGCATTCTGATTGGCTCTCATGGAGCACTCCCCTTCGGAACCCCCTCTCCTCCCTAACCAGGGATACTCAGATACTCAGAGGCGGGATCACCATGGAACTGCTGCTCCCTCTCCGTTGCCACCACAGTGTTCCGCTTCTGGAACACTCCAGCAAGAGCTCCGCTCTCCCTCCTCCTCCTCCTCTCGTCTCTCTACTCTCTTCCCACACTCTACACTAGGACCCACCTGTCTGGTCTAGAGGGATACCTCCCTCTAGTCTATAAACTAGACCTGTCTAACAGAATAGCTATTCTACGATATTTCATTCAATATATAGCTGTTTATACGCACTTATATTTGGCTGTTTCCTATATGCTCTGTGTCCATGTGCTGTATGTATTTATACTTTTCCAGCTGCTATATTGTTCTCCTTTGAAAAATAGGTATTTTAATCTCAATTGGACTTCTTGATTGAAATAAAGGTTTTAAAAAATATCTTAAGCTACTCTAGGGAGTGCTGTCTAGGTATCAGATCTCAAGGTCTTGTCTTCTTTAATATTAAAACCCTTATCTATACCGGTAAGTCATCTATAATACCGTTTGACTCACTATGGGAAGTATAGTCACAACTAGGGCTGTTACTGTAACCATACTACCACCACACCGGCGCTCACGAGTCATGACGGCAGTCAAATTCCACGTCACCATTTAGTCATGGTTATTAGGCTTCTCCAAGCTCTGATGATGCTGCTGATCATTAGTAGTCTACCAAGCTTGCTAACTGCCTGCTCCTCAGCACGCTATTTATTGTCCCTACGAAAATTGATTCAAACACTTCACCCATGTTGTGTAACAGTTCGATAGGCTATGTAATTGAGTGAGCTTTCTATACGCTAGGCCTACCATATTTATTTGTCAACTTTCCTAATATTAAGCAAATTGCTTCTCTTGAAAACAGGAGTATAGCCTACCTGGCTGGCATGAAAATGAACCACGGGAAAAGCGTCCTCCATTTGCTATTTAAGTGCGTAGATGATAAGTATTTTTTTCCCCTGCCCCTCTTTCGAGACCGGGGCATGATAATGGTCCATTTGTCACGTTCCTGACCTTATTTTCCTTTGTTTAGTCTGCTCCCCGCACTAGCCTTGAGGTGCGTGTCCTTAGCCCGGTACCACCAGTTCCGGCACCACGCACCAGGCCTACTGTGCGCCTCAGCAGGCCAGAGTCTGCCGTCTGCCCAGCGCCGCCTGTGCTGCCCGTCTGCCCAGCGCCGCCTGCGCTGCCCGTCTGCCCAGCGCCGTCTGAGCTGTCCGTCTGCCCAGCGCCGCCTGAGCTGCCCGTCTGCCCAGCGCCGCCTGCGCTGCCCGCCTGTCCTGAGCCGTCAGAGCCGCCCGTCTGTCCTGAGCCGTCAGAGCCGCCCGTCTGTCCTGAGCCACTAGAGCCGTCCTTCAGTCAGGAGCCGCTAGAGCCGTCCGTCAGTCAGGAGCCGCCAGAGCCGCCCGCCAGTCAGGAGCCGCTCGTCAGTCAGGAGCCGCCAGAGCCGCCCGCCCTTCAATCATGAGCTGCCCCTCAGTCAGGAGCTGCCCCTCAGTCAGGAGCTGCCCCTCAGTCAGGAGCTGCCCCTCAGTCAGGAGCTGCCCCTCAGTCCGGAGCTGCCCCTCAGTCCGGAGCTGCCCCTCAGTCCGGAGCTGCCCCTTCAGTCCAGAGGCGCCAATCAGTCCAGTGGGGTTATTTTGGAGGGTCGCCGTCCGAGGCTACCACGGAAGCGGAGATTGACTATGGTGGAGTGGGGAGCGCCAGAGCCGCCACCGTGGACAGATGCCCACCCAGACCCTCCCCTATAGGTTCAGGTTTTGTGGCCGGAGTCCGCACCTTGGGGGGGGGGGGTATTGTCACGTTCCTGACCTTATTTTCCTTGTTTAGTCTTTATTAGTTGGTCAGGACGTGAGCGGGTGGGTATAGTCTATGTTCTGTGTGTCTATGTTTAGGTTTGTCTTATTGGCCTGATATGGTTCTCAATCAGAGGCAGGTGTTTTGCGTTGTCTCTGATTGGGAACCATATTTAGGTAGCCTGTTTTTCACTGTTGGTTTGTGGGTGATTGTTTCCTGTGTCAGTGTTTGTGCCACACGGGACTGTTTTGGTTAGATTTACTTTTGTTATTTTGTATTGCGTCTTGTTCAGTTTATTATATTAAAACTATGGACACTTACTACGCTGCGTCTTGGTCCGATCCCTGCTACACCTCCTCTTCAGACGAAGAGGAGGAAATCTGCCGTTACACCATTCTAAATCAAAACATATTTCACACATATATTATTTAGCATATTTAAAGACAAGATTAAATCAAGAACAGTCTGATGGGTGACAATATTAGCCTATCACCTGTGAATGACGCCCAACTTGTGTGCAGTAAGACAAGAAATAGCGCAAGCCTTTTTTGTGCGACTTTTTCAAATCATAGTTGCACACCTCATGTAGCCTAGCCAATAGGCCTACATGTTTTGATAAGATTTGTATCACAACTAAAGAGGCCAATTAACTTCTTAAAATTAAGCACATGAATCCGCTTTGCAAGGTGTGTAGAGCCTAACTGGCATACATACGTAGAGCATGAGCTTCACGTTTGGAGAAGATAATTTTCAACATAAAAATGCACCTTTATAATAAAAGCAATACATTCATAATCACACTTGTGGTCAATTTTGAGAATGGTATTTTCCTGCTAATTGATTTCATTTTTGGAATATTTGTGCTTATACTGCTGTGTGCGCATTGCTGTGCTTATAATGTGAAGAAATAGCCCAATAGTTTATCAACATTTTAAGCTAAACGTTCTGATATGTTGCATCAGCCTCATTGCTTTAAAAAGGGGTTTGGACGCTAGTATTTGTATTCATTTGGGATCTATTGCATCCCACAACTGTCCCAGACTGTTTGGAATATTTATTTCTCGCACAGAATAGAAAAGATCAATTTTTGTACTATGTCAATCTACTATCCCCCAGTGGTGTAGTTTTTTGGGGTACTTGTACTTTACTTTACTATTTACATTTTTGACAACTTTTACTTTTGCTTCACTACATTCTTAGAGAAAATTATGTACTTTTTACTCCATACATTTTTCCTGACACCCAAAAGTACTCGTTACATTTTGAGTGCTTAGCAGGACAGGAACATGGTCTAATTCACAAGCTTATCAAGACAACATCCCTGGTCAATCCTACAGCCTCTGATTTTGCAGATTCACTAAACATGAATGCTTTGTTTGTAAATTATGTCTGAGTGTGGGAGTGTGCCCCTGGTTAGCCCCCAAAAAATTAAATATCAAACATAAACGTACGTCTGGTTTGCTTAATATAAGGAATTTGAAACGATTTATAGTTTTACTTTAAATACTTAAGTATATTTTAGCAATTACATTTACTTTTGATACTTAAGTATATTTAAAACCAAATACATTTAGACTTTTACTCAAGTAGTATTTTACTTAGTGACTTTTACTTGAGACATTTTCTATTAACTTATCTTTACTTTTACTCAAGTATGACATTTGGGTACTTTTTCCACCACTGCTAGTACCAAAGTTGATAGGCTAGTGCTTTTGCGGTTCGTTAGGCCTACTCGTCTTGTTGGCTAGCAAAAAGTAAATGTGGACAGTTCTTCCAACATCTTCAATATGCGCCTTGTCGCCTGTGAGAAAGACCCGATGACGTGACGGGCATTGGCTAATAAGAATTGAGCTATTTATTGTGATGGTGTAGGCTATATTACATGGATTTATTAGACTTTTTAAAATGTAGATGTTCCAAGGGTCTGTATCAGTGGCTTGTAGGCTACGCGTGGAAGCCAGGAGATGCGAAATGTGTTTATGTTAATTAACGGTAAATTGCCGTGAGACCTGCAGTTATTTGCTTGACAATCACCAGCTGACAAAATGTCATGACCGCCACAGCCCTAGTCCCAACAAGGTTGGTCAGAAACCATCAAAATCAGCAATCCTCATCGAAAAACCACTGGGACATTGGTTGATAGCTTCCCACACACTGTCTCACTCCTCTTCCAGGAAAAGCAAATGCCACGATAATATTCTTAGAAACGTTGTGATGATGAAGATTATGATGATGTTGCCATTTACCAGATGCTTGGCTGACCCTGAACTATATGTGACTCACTACTTCTACCGGTTTCCACCGCTTTCTTTCCACCACCTCGCCTTTGCGTACGGGGGAAATGCGACACCACAGTTATCATGGTACTGCCCCCTCCCATCCCTCCTCTACCGTGGTATCACCTCCCCTGCCTGCCTGCCTGCCTGTGTGCTGGCCTGCCTGCGTAACTGCCTGCGTCATTACTCTTTCTGGCTCTGATGCTGCACAGTAAATAGCTGCTTAGGATTGTGGTTGCATCAGGGTTGGAAAAGGATGGACTCCAGGACTTGTAGAAGGAAAGAGAGAGCAGGAGAGAAGAGGCAAAAGAGCTGTGGAAAGGAGGTGCGGGGGTGGGGCTGACGTGATGATTATGGCGGGGTGTGTGTGTAGGTGGGGCTGGAATGTAAGCGGGAAAGCCCTGCTGCTGACTTGCATGTCTGCGTGTGTGTGCGTGAGGAGACACCACACCCCCAGCAGCGCCCTGTAGAAACACCCGGTGAATACTAAGTAGGAGGGGACCCCTCCCACACACACAAACACACCAGTAAAACTAAACTAAGAATCAAATATTAAAGACAAAGAAAAATAGAAAAGAGAGTAAGGAAGAAATTAAAGAAAGACCTTTGAAAAAGAGAGGATGAAAAAAGTTCCAGAGGTGCAGGAATTGTGAGCATCAGTACGGATGGGGGCAGTGGTGCAGAGTAGTGGTGGAGAGGGGGGAAAACCTGCAGTGCAACACTGTGAATAATTAATGGGTGTCTGAGTATAGAGAGAGAGAGAGGCAGTCAGACAGAGAGAGATGGAGAGAGAGAGAGATGGAAGGAGGTGAAGACAGAGCGAGACAGTACTAGTCTGCAGCAGTCTGAACTCTCTGTCCCCGAGTCTCATCACGTTCACACTGTCTCATTTCCTCTACCGTCTCCCCCCAGAGCACTGCGGGAGACTCACACACAACACACACCACACCACACACACACCAACACACACACACACACACACACACACACACACACACACACACACACACACACACACACACACACACACACACACACACACACACACACAAAGACACATACGTACGACGAAACAAACATACGCACACACACACACACACACACACACATACAATGAGACACATGCACGCACACTTTCCCGGAGGAACTGAGCCATACTGGAGACCAAATGGCATCTTTTGAAATCTATCTGTGTGATAAAGATTAACATCAGGATCAGATTGATATCAGCATCCATGCTTCAAACATACTGTGCACCATCTGTATCAGCATCACACATACGCAAGCAGACACAGCTTAACACACACACAGGTCTGCACAGCATCACACACATCATCATACCCACAGTATTAGAAATAAAGCAGCCTACCCGGCAGAGTCGCAGACGCAGAGACTGGGAAGGCTTTCCACTAGATGTTGGAACATTGTTGCAGGGACTTGCTTCCATTCAGCCACAAGAGCATTAGTGAGGTCGGGCATTGTTATTGGGCGATTAGGCCTGGCTCGCAATCGTTATTCGAATTCATCCCAAAGGTGTTCGATGGGGTTGAGGTCAGGGCTCTGTTCAGGCCAGTCAAGTTCTTCCACACTGATCTCAACAAACTATTTCTGTATGGACCTCGCTTTGTGCATGGGGGCATTGTTGAAATAGGAAAAGGCCTTCCCCAAACTGTTGTCACAAAGTTGGAAGCGCAGAATCGTCTGCAATGTAATTGTATGCTTGAACGTTAAGATTTCGAACCATAAAAAACCGCCCCAGACCATTATTCCTCTTCCACCAAACTATGCATTTGGCCAGGTAGTGTGCTCCTGGCATCCGCCAAACTGAGATTTGTCCGTCGGACTGCCAGATGGTGAAGCGTGAGTCATCACTCCAGTGAACAGGTTTCCACTCCAGAGTCCAATGGCGGAGAGCTTTACACCACTCCAGCCGGCACTTGGCATTGCGCATGGTGATCTCAGCACTCGGCGGTCCCGTTCTGTGAGCTTGTGTGGCCTACCCCTTCGCGGCTGAGCTGTTGTTGGTCTTAGACGTTTCCACTTCACAATAACAGCACTTACAGTTGACCAGGGCAGATCTAGCAGGGCAGAAATTTGACAAACTGACTTGTTGAAAAGGTAGCATCCTATGACGGTGCAACGTTGAAAGTCTCTGAGGTCTTCAGTAAGGCCATTCTACTGCCAATATTTGTCTATGGAGATTGCATGGCTGTGTGACTTTATTTTATACAACTGTTAGCAACGGGCGTGGCTGAATAGCCGAATCCACTAATTTGAAGGGGTGTCCACATGCTTTTGTATATATAGTATGTACGAGAAAGAGGGAGAAGAGTGCCATTATCCAGACGAGGAACCCAACTCTGCTCTCCTCTATCCTCTGTGACATTGTGTCCAGTATGACTCACAAGCCTGGAAGTTGTCCCTCTCCATCCCCATTCAGCCTGGCGGTCTCACACACACGCACGCACACACACACAATCACTGCCTGGTGGTGACAGCCTGGCTCTGGTGACATTTAGCTGGTGAATACGTTTCCATCCCTCATGGACAAGAATGGACATGTTCCTTTTCCTCTCCTCTCACCCTCCCTCTCATCTTAGAATGGGAACGGGAACTGACTGAAGTGCCTCAGCTGTGGATGACCAAATATGGCGCTGCCCACATGAAGAAATACTATAGTATACTATGGTATGAATAATATAGTATTCACTGTAGTGTTTTGCTAACTTTACTGTAGTATTCACTGCAGTGACTACTCTAGTATTAACTCCAGTATACTGTAGTATACTGTAGTATTTACAGTTAACTATAGTATACATTCTGTATTAAAATAAAACTGTGGTATATGCTGTAGTAATTAATGTAGTGTTTTTGCAGATTGTATTATACTTTGGTATTTACTGTAGTGTCTTTGCAGACTGTAGATACTGCAGTATTTACTGTAGTTTGTTGCAGACTGTTGTCACGGCCGTCAAAAGGAGGAGACCAAGGCGCAGCGTGGTATGCGTACATTCTTCTTTATTCTAAGAATGAACACTGAACAAAACTAACAAAATAACAAAACAAACCGTGAAGCTATACAAATGAGGCAACTACACATAGACAAGAACCCACCAATACCCAAGGGAAAATGACTACCTAAATATGGTCCCCAATCAGAGACAACGATAAACAGCTACCTCTGATTGGGAACAATATCAGGCCACCATAAACCTACACATCACCTAGACCTACATACCCTAGACTTACAAAAACCCTACACAATACAAAACCCCTAGACAATACAAAAACTAGCATACCCACCCTAGTCACACCCTGACCTAACCAAAATAATAAAGACAACATAGATAACTAAGGTCAGGGCGTGACAACTGTAGTATACTGTAGTATTTACTGCAGTGTTTTTGCGGATATTCCTGCAGTATTTACTACAATGTTTCATTATTGTTGACATAGACGCAGAGATTTTCTCCTTGAGGAAACCTACTGGTGAAGTACTAAAAGAGCAAATTTTCCATAACCTGAAGGTTGGTAGGACTGGAGTCTGAACGGATAGTTCAGCACTTCTGCTCTTTTCTTTAACCTGTAGTGCAATGATGAACTTTGGGACTGGTAGGGACATCACAGCGCTTCGTGTCCTCTGTAGGGGCTCCCTAGTCGCGCATCTCAGTGCTAAAGGTATCACTACAGATCCTGGTTCAATTCCAGGCTGTATCACAACCGGCCCTAATTGGGAATCCCATAGGGCGGCGCACAATTGGTTCAGCATCGTCCGGGTTAGGGTTTGGCTCGGGTAGGCCGTCATTGTAAATAAGAATTTGTTCTTAACTGACTTGCCTAGTTAAATAAAGGTTAAATACATTCTATCCCTCTTCTCCATGTATCTGTCTGGTGAAGGTCAGGTTTGGCAAGGTACAAGGGGGGTGGAGTACTCCTTTTCTCTTCCTCAGCTTGATTTGATTTAAACAAACTTTAATGGATTCAAAATGTAAATAACTAAAGTAAAACATTATAAAATATTAGAGGAGGGGTTGGGTAGAGGATACGAACCTGTTTTAGCATAAGGGTTTAGGTTTAAGGGCAAAGGGTTGGGAATAAGATACAAACCTGGTTTAGGGTAAGGTGACTTGTGGAATGGGTAAATAAGTTCACTAAAAATAGAAAGTAGTAGATGGAAACTTGTTTTTCAGGATACAGGGAGGGGAGTGGTGGTTTGTGATTTTTGAGTGGTGGGATGAATGGCTGTGGTTATTGTTGATGCTGTTTGTGTTTCCATTGTTCAACAGGAGCAGCAGAGAGGATTACGCATACCGTCTACATTTACACAACATGCCTACCACTTTGTTTTATTGTGAAACAAACAAGAAATAAGACCAAAAAAAACAGAAAACTTGAGCATGCATAACTATTCATCGCCACAAAGTCAATACATTGTAGAGCCACCTTTTGCAGCAATTACAGCTGCAAGTCTCTTGGGGTGTCTCTATAAGCTTGGCACATCTAGCCACTGGGATTTTTGCCTATTCTTCAATGCAAAACTGCTCCAGCTCCTTCGAGTTGGATGGGTTCTGCTGGTGTACAGTAATCTTTAAGTCATACGACAGATTATCAATTGGATTGCGGTCTGGGCTTTGACTAGAACATTCCAAGACATTTAAATGTTTCCCCTTAAAACCACTCGAGGGTTGCTTTAGCAGTATGCTTAGGGTCATTGTCCTGCTGGAAGGTGAACCTCCGTCCAAGTTTCAAATCTCTGGACGACTGAAACAGGTTTCCCTGAAGAATTTCCCTGTATTTAGCGCCATCCATCATTCCTTCAATTCTGACCAGTTTCCCAGCCAATGACAAACATCCCCACGGCATGATGCTGCCACCACCATGCTTCACTGTGATGATGTTCTCGGGGTGATGAGAGGTGCTGGGTTTCCGCCAGACATGGCATTTTCCTTGATGGCCAAAAAGCTCAATTTTAGTCTCATCTGACCAGAGTACCTTCTTCCATATGTTTACGGAGTCTCCCACATGCCTTTTGGCGAACACCAAACATGTTTGCTTATTTTTTCTTTAAGCAATGGCTTTTTTTCTGGCCACTCTTCCTTAAAGCCCAGCTCTGTGGAGTGTACGGCTTAAAGTTGTAATGTGGAGCTTTGCAGCTCCCTCAGGGTTATCTTTGCTCTCTTTGTTGCCTCTCTGATTAATGCCCTCCTTGCCTGGTCCGTGAGTTTTGTTGGGCAGCCCTCTCTTGGTAGGTTTGTTATAGTGCCATATTCTTTCAATTTTTTAATAACGGATTTAATGGTGCTCTGTGGGATGTTCAAAGTTTTGGATATTTTTGATAACCCAACCCTGATCTGTACTTCTGTTTGGAGAGCTCCTTGAGCTTCATGGTGCCGCTTGCTTGGTGGTGCCCCTTGGTTAGTGATGTTGCAGACTCTGGGGCCTTTCAGAACAGGTGTATATATTCTGAGATCATGTGACAGATCATGTGACACTTAGATTGCACACACTTAATTTGGACTTCATGGACTTCATTTAACTTCTCTATGGTAGGGGGCAGCATTCGGAATTTTGGATGAAAAGCATGCCCAAATTAAACCTCCTGCTTCTCGGGCCCAGAAGATATGATATGCATATAACTGGTCGATTTGGATAGGAAACACTCTAAAGTTTCCAAAACTGTTAAAATAGTGTCTGTGAGTATAACAGAACTGATTTGGCAGGTGAAAACCTGAGAAAAATCCATTCTGGAGGTCGTTTTTCTTTTTTTTTCTTTTTTTCTATTCAATGCCATTACAGTATCCATTGACTTAGGACTCAAATTGCAGTTCCTATGCCTTCCACTAGATGTCCACAGTCTTTAGAAATTGTTTCAGGCTTGTATTCTGAAAAATGAGGAAGTAAGAGCAGTCTGAATGAGCTTTTTGAGCTTTTTCATGCGCGCGACCGAGAGAGTGCGTTTCTTGTTTACCTTTTATATTGATGACGTTATTGTCTGGTTGAAATATTATCAATTATTTAGGCTAAGAACAACCTGAGGATTGAATATAAACATCGTTTGACATGTTTCTATGAACTTTACGGATACAATTATTTTTTTTTGTCTTCCTGTTTTGACTGCGTTTGAGCCTGTGGATTACTGAAGAAAACGCGTGAACAAAACGGAGGTTTTTGGATATAAAGAGACTTTATCGAACAAAAGGAACATTTATTGAGTAAATGAATGTCTGCTGAGTGCAACCATATGAAGATCATCAAAGGTAAGGGATTAATTATATCTCTATTTCTGACTTGTGTAACTATTCTACTTGGCTGGTTACTGTTTGTAATGATTTGTCTACTGGGCTATGTTCTCAAATAATCGTAAGGTATGCTTTCGCCGTAAAGCATTTTTTAAATCTGACACCGTGGTTGGATTCACAAGAAGTTCATCTTTAAACCTATGTAAAATATGTTTTGTTTTCTGAATTTTTATAATAAGTATTTCTGTATTTGAATTGGTGCCCTGCAGTTTCACTGGCTGTTGAAGAGGTGGGACGCTACCGTCTCACGTACCCTAGAGAAGTTAACAAATTATGTGACTTCAGATGGTATTTGGTTGCACCAGATCTTATTTTGGGGCTTCATAGCAAAGGGGGTGAATACATATGCACGCACCACTTTCCAGTTTTTCTTTTTTTAAATAAGTAATTTTTTTCATTTCACTTCACCAATTTAGACTATTTTGTGTATGTCCATTACATGATTTCCAAATTAAAATCTACTTAAACTACAGGATGTAATGCAAAAAAATAGGAAAAATGCCAAGGGGGATGAATACTTTCGCAAGGCACTGTAAGCAGGTACCAGTCAAACGTTTGGACACACCTACTCATTCCAGGATTTTTCTATATTTGTACTATTTTCTACATTGTAGAATAATAGTGAAGACATCACAACTGTGAAATAACACATATGGAATCAGTTAACTTCTTTGTGATAGGGGGCAGCATTTTCACTTTTGGATGAATTGCGTGCCCATGGTGAACTGCCTCCTACTCTGTCCCAGATGCTAATATATGCATATTATTATTACTATTGGATATAAAACACTCTGACGTTCCTAAAACTGTTTGAATGATGTCTGTGAGTATAACATAACTCATATGGCAGGCAAAAACCTGAGAAATATTGCAAACAGGAAGTGAGATTTCTGAGGCTGGTCGATGTTCAACTCATCGCCTATTCAATTCCCTGTAAGATATGGATCTGTTTTCACTTCCTACGCCTTCCACTAGATGTCAACAGTCTGTAGAACGTGGAATGAAACCTCTACTGTGATGTTGAGCCAGATGGGAGGTGTTTCAGTCATTGGTCTGGCAGAATGCCAGTTCCTGGTCACGCACGTTCCAAACGATATCGTTTTGCTTTCCATATTTCTAGAGACACAAAGGAATTCTCCGGTTGGAACGTTATTGGATAGTTATGATAACAACATCCTGAAGATTGATTCTCTACTTAGTTTGACCAGTTTATTCGACCTGTTATATAACTTTTTGAAGTTTTCGTCCGAGTTCGCCTGCATCTGCGCTAGCGTTTGGACATGTGCACTAAACATACTCGCAAAAGTAGTTACTTAGACATAAGTAATGGACATTATCGAACAAAACAACAATTTATTGTGGAACTAGGATTCCTGAGATTGCATTCTGATGAAGATCATCAAAGGTAAGGGAATATTTATGATGTAATTTCGTATTTCTGTTGACTCCAACATGGCGGAGAAATGTTGTTATATCTGAGCGCCGTCTCAGATTATTGCATGGTGTGCTTTTTCCGTAAAGTTTTTTTGAAATCTGACCTGGCGGTTGCATTAAGAACAAGTGTATCTTTAATTCTATGTAAAACATGTATCTTTCATCAAAGTTTATGATGAGTATTTCTGTTATTTGACGTGGCTCTCTGCAATTTCTCCGGATATTTTGGAGGCATTTCTGAACATGGCGCCAATGTAAACCGAGATTTTTTTTATATAAATATGCACATTATCGAACAAAACATAAATGTATTGTGTAACATGATGTCCTATGAGTGTCATCTGATGAAGATCATCAAAGGTTAGTGATTAATTTTATCTCTATTTCTGCTTTTTGTGACTCCTATCTTTGGCTGGGAAAATGGCTGTGTGTTCTTTTGACTTGGCGGTGATCTAACATAATCATATGTTGTGTTTTCGCTGTAAAGCATTTTTTAAATCGGACACGATGGGTAGATTAACAAGATGTTTATCTTTCATTTGCTGTATTGGACTTGTTAATGTGTGAAAGTTACATATTTCCCAAAAATATTTTTGAATTTCCAGCGCTGCCTTTTCAGCGGAAAAAGGGGTTCCGCTAGCGGGGGTTGTCAGGGGTTTCGCTAGCGGAACGTGTGTCCTAGAAAGGTTAACTAGGCAAGTCAGTTAAGAACAAATTCTTATTTACAAGGACAGCCTACTCCTTCCTTGTGCCCTGTGGGGAATCCTTAGCTAAATAACCCAGTACTGTACTGCCGACCATCACGTTGTACAGCGCCATATTTTCCATTCGATCCTAATGGAATTTTCATTTTTCTTGGAATAGAAGATCATAATATCAATCAAATTAATTAAGCAAGTACCATTCAAAAGTTTGGACACATCTACTCATTTCAGGATTTTTCTTTATTTTTACTATTTTCTACATTGTAGAATAATAGTGAAGACATCACAACTATGAAATAACACCGGTCTCCCGCATGCCCTGCATTCTGTAGTACAGACATGCCTGCTCTCCCTTATGTCAGGAATTAGGCACTTTCCCATGTTTACTACAGTATGTATTGTAGACTGCACAGTAGCCTAATAAACAAATAAACATATTTTTTTATTAAAAAATATATATATATACCTATTCAAAATGCAGATGTTGATTTAGTTATGGATCCATAACAAATTACTATTGGAATAAATATCAGTGATTTATATAAATATTGGAACAAAGTTGTCTAATGAAGGCAAACAATTTAGAATCCTCCAATCCGGTAGCTTACTCCCGACCGTCACGTTGTACAGCTCCATATTTTCCATTCCATCCTAATGGAAACCCTGAGGGTTTTGTTTATCTCTGAAAAGAAACACCATACTATTAATTAAGCCAAATTTCTTAAAATCAATCCCATATAATATGTTATTACAAAAAAAGGTTTTAAATTCTCTGGTAATGCCAATACGGAATACTATCAAATGCTTCTCAAAGATGCCTTTTGGTGGTCAAACTAGCAATAACTTGCAGTAACAGAAAAAATGGCTTACAATTAAATGACGTGCCACCGAATGCTACAGCAGTACGCGAGGTGTGCCGCAGTATGACGCAACTTTTAAAGGAGGAACCACTGTAGATACTACTCTGGTAAATATTCTCTAGGGGGAAACCAGATCATTATAGTAATAGCAGGTCAGGCCACCATCAGCCAAGGGATTTGTAATTAATTCAGTCATTATTATGTTCTCCACTTCTCCCATTTCCCCCATTTCTTAGAAACAGCACAGCTAGGTGAATAAGGAAGGCAGCATGTGACTACACACACAGGAACACACGCAAACACACACACACAATAAGATGTCATGGAAACACTGGACACATGAAGAGCCATGTGACAAGATGTTTGGAGAATCATAACAATAACAATATCTCCTGACTACTGAGCAGCAGCAGGCTTCTGCAACTATATGATAGCTACTAGCTGCTCTAGCAGAACAATGTGGAGAAAGAATTACGACTGTTAACAGGATTCCAGGATGCCTTCTGAACGGCAGAGCAATGCTGTATGACACACACACACGTGCACACACACACATACACATACACACAGTTAGAGGGTTGGAGAAGCTTAGCTCCCAGCTAAGACAAAGGCTACAGATGGCTCCTTTTGTCTATGTTGGAGTTTGAGTTGGAGAGCTGATGTGCACCAGCATATACACACCAAACCCACAAAAATAAATTGACTCTCCTACAAAACACTCACACACACGCACATGCACACATAGGCACACACGCACATGCACACATGGGCACACACATACCAACCCTGTCAATCAAAATCCCCCATCAAACACCAAATCATGCCCACCCCCTCCCCCCTTTACCCTACACTACATCAGTGGTTCTCAAAGTGGGAGTCACGACCCTAGGATACATGTTTTCATACATATTTTAATTGGCTACTAAATTATTGTCTCAAACACAGCTGCGCATCTTGATTGTTGACCAATGGCTACACTTCGACCAACTAACACATCCGTGTGTCTAGTTAGGGATGACACGTTGTGTGACTTTTAACACAATCACTGTGTTGGCACAACATGATTTGTATAAATGTTTCAACCCATTTTGTGTCAATTCCTGCAATTGATGTCTTAAAAGCTGAAAACCACACAACATACCCTAGATGTGTTCGATTATTGACCAATCACATTGTGGATCCGAAGTCTTCATGCATCTATGTCGTGGCCCCACACCCTGGCCCTCAAGCTCTGAAAAATGAAGTGGCAACTGACAGCCTGGAGTGAGCCTCAGCCAGCCCGCAGGAGGAATACGAAACAAGAAACCAGGTACATTTACTCGTTATCTTAATGAGGTGACCATTTGAGGCTGAAGCGAAGCCGACATGGCAAAATTTTAGGCATGTTTTTACATGCACATTGATTGACTGATTCATCTTATGCTACACAAAGATAAATAACATACATTTATCTCAACTAATCCTATCAGTTAGTTCAATTTTTTTTTGCACCTGCTACTGAAATGGTTGTTCCTGTTTAAATGGCTTAAGTAATCTCCTCACAACCCTGACAGTCATTCTGAATGCAGGTTGCGGGTTAAAAAATGTAACACTGGCTGGATTCTGATAGGAATTACACTTCACTTTGCAAGCCAGTCTAATGTGATTTGCAGGTAGGGTTGTGAAATTCAGTTAACTTTTCCAAATGTTCCATGATTTTCAGAAATCCTCGTTGGAAACGTCCTATAAATGGTAGGGTATAAGCAGGAAATCTGATATCCTTCAACCAGAATCTCTGGGAATTTTGGGAAAGTTGCTGGAGTTTTGCTACCTTACTTGAAGTGTCTCATAAACCAGGGGTTTGCTTTTTTTTTTACTCAGGCCTCCCTTCCAGCATTGGGGAACATTATGATAACTTTCCTTTAACATTTTAATTCAGAGGGGTTGGGATAAATGCAAAAGACACATTTCAGTTGAATACATTCAGTTATGCAACTGACTAGGTATCCCCTTTCCCCTTTGCCTAGGAACTCACTTAGTGATGGCCATAGGACTGACACCAAATGCTATCAACAACCATGTATTTTTCACTAACAAATACAGTCATGGGTGGTAACTCTTCAATTCACTCAAAAAGGTAAGGCACACTGGGAAAATATATTGGAGGAGTGGCTTAGTGGGGGGCAAGGTTAGCATTTTAAAAAGTTTGTCATGGACCCTCAAATCCTCAAAGTTCAACAGCTGTACCATTGAGAGCTGCTTGACTGGCTGCATCACTGCTTGGTATGGCAATAGCACCGCCCTCGATCGCATAGTGCTACAGAGGTTGGTGCGGACAGCCCAGGACATCACTCTGGCCAGCTAACTGCCTTTCAGGACCTATATATCAGGCAGTGTGAAAGGAAAGCATGGAAAATGGTTAGACTCCAACCACCCAAGCCATAGACTGTTCTCTCTGCTTCGCACGGCAAGCAATACCGGTGCATCAAGTCTGACACCAACAGGGTGTCTATGCCATAAGACTGTTAAATAGCTAACAACATGGCTACACGGACTATCTGAGTTGACCTTTGTCATTTATTCTTCTCTATGCACACTCACACACTATGCAGACTAATACTCCAACACAAATACAAACACTCACTCCATCATTTGCTCACACACACATAATATGCACATACTACATTTATAATGACTACACACATCCACTCACATACAATCACCACATGAGCTGCTGCTACTCTTCATCATACATCCTGATGCCTAGTCACCTTACCCCTATACTTATCTACCTACAGTACCAGTCAAACGTTTGGACACAGCTACTCATTCAAGGGTTTTTTCTTTATTTTTACTATTTTCTACATTATAGAATAATAGTGAAGACATCAAAATTATGAAATAACACATGGAATCATATAGTAACCAAAAAAGGCCTGATCTGTGGTATGCCTAAACTGTGGTAGGCCTGATCACTGACAACGATGAGACAGCCTATAGAGGGGAGATCAGAGACCTGTCAGTGTGGTGCCGGGACAACAACCTCTTCCTCAATGTAAGCAAAAAAAAGGAGCTGATCATGGACTACAAGAAAAGGAGGGCCAAACAGGCCCCCATTAACATCAACGGGGGTATAGTGGAGCGGGTCGAGAGTGTCAAGTTCCTTGGTGTCCATATCACCAACAAACTATCATGGTCAAAACACAAGACAGTCGTGAAGATGGCATAACGACACTTTTTCCCTCTCAGGAGACTGAAAAGATTTGGCATGGGTCCCCAGATTCTCAAAAGGTTCTACAGCTGCACCATCGAGAGCATCCTGACCAGTTGCATCACCGACTGGTATGGCAACTGCTCGGCATCCGACCGTAAGGCTCTACAGAGGGTAGGGCGTACGGCCCAGTACATCACTGGGGCCAAGATTCCTGGCATCCAGGACTCAGCAAAAAAAATAAACGGCCCTTTTTTTCAAAGATAATTCGTAAAAATCCAAATAACTTCACAGATCTTCAATGTAAAGGGTTTAAACACTGTTTCCCATGCTTGTTCAATGAACCATAAACAATTAATGAACATGCACCTGTGGGACGGTCGTTAAGAGACTGATTGGTGGAGTGCTGCAGAGATGGTTGTCCTTCTGGAAAGTTCTCCCATCTCCACAGAGGAACTCTGGAGCTCTGTCAGAGTGACCATCGGGTACTTGGTCACCTCCCTGACCAAGTCCTTTCTCCTCCCGATTGCTCAGTTTGACCGGGTGGACAGCTCTAGGAAGAGTCTTGGTGGATCCAAACTTCTTCAATTTAAGAATGATGGAGGCCACTGTGTTTTTGGGGACCTTCAATGCTAAAGATCTTTTTTGGTGCCCTTCGCCAGATATGTCTCGGAGCAATTCCTTCGACCTCATGGCTTGGTTTTTGCTCTGACATGCATTGTCAACTGTGGGACCTTATATAGTGTCGTGACTTTACTTTCATTAATTTGATCTGCAAAAACCCCAGCCTTGCGCATTATTCAGTACTACACAAATTGTTTGAATCATTTATTTACTAGCTAACCAAATAATAACACAGAATACACACACAACAAAGGTCCCTAACGGACTGACAAAATATATATACAGTGGGGGGAAAAAGTATTTAGTCAGCCACCAATTGTGCAAGTTCTCCCACTTAAAAAGATGAGAGAGGCCTGTAAATTTCATCATAGGTACACTTCAACTATGACAGACAAAATGAGAAAAAAAATCCAGAAAATCACATTGTAGGATTTTTTATGAATTTATTTGCAAATTATGGTGGAAAATAAGTATTTGGTCACCTACAAACAAGCAAGATTTCTGGCTCTCACAGACCTGTAACTTCTTCTTTAAGAGGCTCCTCTGTCCTCCACTCGTTACCTGTATTAATGGCACCTGTTTGAACTTGTTATCAGTATAAAAGACACCTGTCCACAACCTCAAACAGTCACACTCCAAACTCAACTATGGCCAAGACCAAAGAGCTGTCAAAGGACACCAGAAACAAAATTGTAGACCTGCACCAGGCTGGGAAGACTGAATCTGCAATAGGTAAGCAGCTTGGTTTGAAGAAATCAACTGGGAGCAATTATTAGGAAATGGAAGACATACAAGACCACTGATAATCTCCCTCGATCTGGGGCTCCACGCAAGATCTCACCCCGTGGGGTCAAAATGATCACAAGAACGGTGAGCAAAAATCCCAGAACCACACGGGGGGACCTAATGAATGACCTGCAGAGAGCTGGGACCAAAGTAACAAAGCCTACCATCAGTAACACACTACGCCGCCAGGGACTCAAATCCTGCAGTGCAGACGTGTCCCCTGCTTAAGCCAGTACATGTCCAGGCCCGTCTGAAGTTTGCTAGAGAGCATTTGGATGATCCAGAAGAAGATTGGGAGAATGTCATATGGTCAGATGAAACCAAAATATAACTTTTTGGTAAAAACCTAAACTCGTCGTGTTTGGAGGACAAAGAATGCTGAGTTGCATCCAAATAACACCATACCTACTGTGAAGCATGGGGGTGGAAACATCATGCTTTGGGGCTGTTTTTCTGGCAAGGGACAGGACGACTGATCCATGTAAAGGAAAAGAATGAATGGGGCCATGTATCGTGAGATTTTGAGTGAAAACCTCCTTCCATCAGCAAGGGCATTGAAGATGAAACAGTGGGGTCTTTCAGCATTTCAAGGTATTCAAGGTCCTGGAGTGGCCTAGCCAGTCTCCAGATCTCAACCCATAGAAAATCTTTGAGAGGAGTTGAAAGTCCGTGTTGCCCAGCAACAGCCCTAAACATCACTGCTCTAGAGGAGATCTGCATGGAGGAATGGGCCAAAATACCAGCAACAGTGTGTGAAAACCTTTGTGAAGACTTACAGAAAACGTTTGACCTCTGTCATTGCAAAACAAAGGGTATAAAACAAGTATTGAGATAAACTTTTGTTATTGACCAAATACTTATTTTCCACCATAATTTCATAAAAATAAATTCATAAAAATCCTACAATGTGATTTTCTGGATTTTTTCTCCTCATTTTGTCTGTCATAGTTGAAGTGTACCTATGATGAAAATTACAGGCCTCTCTCATATTTTTAAGTGGGAGAACTTGCACAATTGGTGGCTGACTAAATACTTTTTCCCCCACTGTATATGAGAGAAGAGAGAGAGAATATATATTAGTGGATACATTAGTTTTCTACATCTACCCACTGACCATTCCCCCATTCTTCAGTTTAAAATATTGTTCGGTATTTGCAATTACCTACATAACTCCCTCTATGTATAGCTCTAGAGTCTAGAAGAAAGTCTTTCCTCAAGGTTGTATAACATTCTCTGTCTGTCTGTCTGTCTGTCTGTCTGTCTGTCTGTCTCTGTCTGTCTGCTGTGTCTGTCGCTGTCTGTCTGTCCTGTCTTGTCTGTCTGTCCTGTCTGTCTGTCTGTCGTGTCTGTCTGTCTGTCTGTTGTCTGTCTGTCTGTCTGTCTGTCCTGTCTGTCTCGTCTGTCTGTCTGTCTGTCTGTCGTCTGTTGTCTGTCTGTCTGTCTGTCTGTCTGTCTGTCTGTCTGTCTGTCGTCTGTCTTCTGTCTGTCTGTCTGTCTGTCTGTCTGTCTGTCTGTCTGTCTGTCTGTCTGTCTGTCGTCTGTCTGTCTGTCTGTCTGTCTGTCTGTCTGTCTGTCTGTCCTGTCTGTCTGTCTGTCTGTCTGTCTGTCTGTCTGTCTTGTCTGTCTGTCTGTCTGTCTGTCGTCTGTCTGTCCTGTCTGTCTGTCTGTCTGTGTCTGTTCTGTCTGTCTGTCTGTCTGTCTGTCTGTCTGTTCTGTCGTGTCTGTCTGTCTGTCTGTCTGTCGTGTCTGTCTGTCGTGTCTGTCTGTCTGTCTGTCCTGTGTCTGTCGGTCTGTCTGTCTGTTTGTCCTGTCTGTCTGTTCTGTCTGTCTGTCTGTCTGTCTGTCTCCTGTCTGTGTGTCTGTCTGGTCTGTCTGTTGTTCTGTCCTGTCTGTCTGTCTGTCTGTCTGTCTGTCTGTCTGTCTGTCTGTCTGTCTGTCTGTCTGTCTGTCTGTCTGTCTGTCTGTCTGTCTGTGTGTGTGTGTGTGTGTGTGTGTGTGTGTGTGTGTCACACACTCACACATACACACACTGCCTCTCACACGGGCCCACAGAGCACAGGAGCAGTGTTTACTGGCCTACAGGTAGACATTGGCCGCTCAATCCAAATACAGGTCTATAAACACAGGGACTCCGGGTGCCCTGAAGCTCATTTATTGCATTTCTACACAATTAAAAAACTCTCTTTCTGCTGTTCTCCAAATAACATTTTTCACAAAAAATGACCCCAGGCATTAATTATCACCGCAATATTAGGTTTAAAGGTCTGTAGAACTGTGTGTACAGTGTCAACCACTGCTCAACGTCATCGTAAATTGACTCATTGACTTGTGGAATTGATGATACATTACAACATGCAATGCCAGATAAATTCTACACATGCATTGAAATAAAAAGCAAAAATCATATCAAAGGACTTACTTGGGCCTACAATCGATAAGGATGCAAGAAGACAAACAAACAAGACCAAAGAATGACAAAAATCCCAAAGTACGAAAGGAAAATCTACACATCCCTTTTAAAAGGGTGTTAAACGCTGAGCCCATGATTCAGAGCTGTTGAATGGAAACCGCCTCGGTACCCTACAGCAGGGTTTACCAAACTTGGTCCTGGGAACCCCTGGGTGCACCTTTTTGGTTTTTGCCCTAGCACTACACAGCTGATTCAAATAATCAAAGCTTGATGATGAGTTGGTTTTTGCATCAGCTGTATAGTGCGGGCACAAATCAAAACATGCACCTAGGGAGGGCCCAATGACTGAGTTTGGGAAACCCTGGCCTACAGGTAGGAATAGTGGAGCTCTGTGTTGTTTTGCTGAATGGACAGCGCTTCTGTCTAGTAGCCAGCTATATAATTGTTTTGTTTGTGGGCAGTTAGAAATGTTTTGGGCACAGTTAGATAGCCTACAATGCCTATATGAAAATCATAATTGTCACGCAGATTTGGCAATTCACATGAAAAAGGTTGCCGACCCCCTGTTACAGACTCAGTTGTGAGCTTACACCGCAGGACTTAGATGTACCCAGCATCACAGCTTCATTGCTCCAGACCACCACAAGGTGGACTTAGAGCTCTCATTATGCATTTGGGTCCCAGGGTTTTTATATGACCAATCACATTGAGTGGTTCCAATGATGAATTTGACGTGAGCCACCAGTCCCTGGTGACTTTCTTCAGTAAAGATGGCTGACAAAACATTACGGGGGATGCAAATGTAAGTAATTTTAATGTCATAATGAGTCAAGAAAAATATTTACAATTTAGAGGAATATATTAGTTAATGTAGAGACAAATGATTGTGCATATTTTTTTGTCATAAAGTTAATTTACAAAAATCGCTATTTAGCAAGTTAGCTGACTAGCTAACATTAGCCATCTAGCTAGCTGGTGTAATGACATGAGTATGACATTGTAATTCGTGTTGTTTAATGTTTTAGGGACTCCTGAGAACCAGCAAACCAGACTGTCGTCTTGGGAAACAGTGGATGTAAAGAATCTAGCTAGGTAAAGCATTTATTGCAAATTGAATGTAACGGTGACTAACCCCATTTCCTAGAAATTTGCGCAACCGTGACATTCAAACGAGGCTGCAATGAAAACTAATGGGACTGTAGCAACTGTGTTGACATCCAAAATCTGGGGTGTGAACACATTTCTATTCAAGCGTTGATTGACATGGTAATGGCTCTATAGTATTGGAGAAAAGTTTAAAAACATGACCCCTCCGACACTGTACGTTAAATTGTGACGTGTCATGGCATAACGTACAGCACACATAAAGCAACTATCTCCATTTAAAAACAAGAAGGGGACAGGGCTGTCAAATTCAGTCCAATGACGTCAAATTTGTCATTGGAACCACTCGATATGATTGGTCATATAAAAACCTTGGGACCCAAATGCATAATGAATGCTCTACCTCCCACTTGTGGTGGTCTGGAGCAATGAAGCCGTGATGCTGGGGATACCTTGTCATTTTTTGCGTCATCACTGCAAGCTATCATGACTCTCAAAAGCCGCTGTTTACTTCTGAAGATCACTTTAGCACAGCCCTAAAAACCCGATTCAAATTCAACACAAACCTTCAAATAGGTATGTAATGACACATTATATAAACACATTATAGTGTTTTATTTACATTTTAGAGGTGATAAGGTGATAAGTTGGACAGATCGAGTGAAAAAAGCAGTTTCCCCACACGACATCTCTCCTTCTCACTATCACTCTTCCCCCACCCGCCATTTTTTTAAATACCCGACGGAGCTCATTGCCTTCTTGAATCATGCAGAGATGGGCATCGTGAAGGACTCGTCATTGATTTTGTTGGAAAGGGGAGAAATTGTGCTTTACAATGGTATTGATATTACAGTTGATCTGGAAGTATTATGTTTTTTGGGGCGCTGAAATAAGGTCAATTGTACGGACCAGCGCGATGTACAAAAGTGAGTTAGTTCACGTTACAATTGTGTAAGCTTGCCTTGCCGTGCAATGCAGCTGAAGTAACATAGCTAGCTAACTATTTACCTCCTTATTGTGTAGTGGAGGATAAAAATAACTGTATGCCTATGGATGTGTAGCTAGCTACAGTATGTAGCCGATCTGTGTATGGACCCTAAAACATTAGGTTCTGAACTAATATCCGTTAGGTTCTGAACTAATGAACTTCAGCTATCATAGTTGTTGTATCAACTTCAAGTCTGAATGGCATTAATGAAACCTATGGATTGAGTAGAATATAATAACTGTATTGTGCCAAAGATGCAAGTCCTATATACATGTACTGTAGTTATTACCACGCATGAGATCCTCACATTGTAGCCTGTACATTGAATATATTCACTGATCATGTACTCTTCCTTGGCAAATACAGGTGTGGTTCAGGTATGAATCTCTGTGAGACAATCTTTTTCAGTCATATCCAATACCAGGTGTATCAAACTGGATTCTTTGAATGATGCTGTGTCTGCATGTATGTATTACAATTATACACTTCAACAGTGTTTACCACTCCTGCTCCTGGGACATCAATGATTACACATTGTAACTATGCAATAGACTAGAAACATGATTTAAGTAAAGGCTGATTTGTAATTCATATATACAGAAAAAAAACTATGCATATCTAACTCCCTTCATCTGCATTAATCTAAGGACACAGGATAATATTTCAATGAGATACTTAATTTTAACCAGTGGAGAATGTGAAACGCTTTATTGAAAAAAGTTCATTATCTAGGTGTTATAAATACATAATACATGCATTATAATTATGATAATTGTAATATTATATTATAAATACAAGTTCAATCTGTACTTCAATGCACATATGGTGTGCATTATAAAATGAGGAAGAAAGACGAGGTGGGAAGAGAGGTGTAGACAGAAAGGGAAAGAGGTAAGAACAGAGGCAGACAGCATATGATTAATGAATTACAGTTACCCTAATATTCTCTCAGTTCATCACAATTGCGGTGTCTCTAGCGGTGTCTCCTAACCAGTCTTGGGCCCCCAGTTGGCCTGAAGGTTATCTTAAGAGTGGGTGAGGTGGCGATGACGGGACTGGCTTCCTCTCTCACATCAAAACATACCTGCAAACGAGAGACAGATGAATAGAGAGCATGATTAAGCCTTGTTTGTTTAATTCTAACACAGTCAGTATCATAATCATCAGGAGGTGAAATGCAAAACTGACCTTGGATCATTAACTCTGGGACTACTACATCTCTATCTCCATTTCAATGTAAAGCATCTCTTTAATAATACTTCCTGTTGACCCAACCAAGTGACCTCTCATATATGATCATGCTGTGCCCTCTGTGTCAGCCAGTTCAGATGCAGGAGGGGTTTCACCAACACAGCTGATATAACCTAGAGGATTTAGGGAGAAGGGGGAGAAGGATGAAGTGAAGGAGAGAGACTTATTGTGTGTGTGTGGTCTCACCTGGTGTCCACACTAAGTGGCTACAGAGTACTTTATGCTGAAAAACAGACACATGAGGACAAACAATAGAAGATAATGTCATTATTAGACATAAATACCACTTGAAACTTGATAATGACTTGATCATTTGAATCAGCTGTGTAGTGCTAAGGCAAAAACAAAAATTTGCACAGGTATTTGGAGCATTCCGATATGCCACAGCTGGTGACGTGTCAGGTTCACCTCTGTACTTAAAGGGTGATTATTCCAACTCTCTGTGAAATGCTGCAGATCTGCACGCAGACGAGGTAGGAACACATATCCCACACAGAAGAGGTGGTTAGAATACGACAGGTCAAAGTATCCTTCTTCCTCCAAACTGTGCATGTGAGACAGGTTCCATGTACAACAAGACAGGCAGAGAGGAAGAGAGAAAAATAACACAGAACAGTTTAATTACCTCTGGTTGTGGACACTTTTGCCAGCAATAAAGCTTCCACGGCCTGTTCCTCGGATAGTGTACATCTGTCAATATCTACATTTTCGACCCCTTGATCAGCTCTCTGAAAGTAAAGAAAGTAGCTTCTTTTTTGTAGAAAACAATAACTGAGATATGACCGTTCAATCTAATGCAGCAGATGTCATTTTCAGGACACGTCAATACAGCACAGAAAGCTTAACACCAGACTGGTATTGTGGTTGTTCATTAGGTGAGGGGAAATATGCAATATGTATACAAAATAATTTACTTACCTGTTGTATCTTGAAAAAAAGCATTGGAATTAAAAGTGAAATGTTTAACCTATTAACCTGCTGCATTATTTATGTATTACCAGTTGATGAAGAACAACTCCTATTTCATACATCATTGAAAATGTGTCTAGGAATAACTAAGAATAAAACAGTTAAAATAACTTCTTAGATTTGATGGAGACATTATACATCTTAGTACCTTATCAATTTATGATTTGTATCAATGTGGACGAGAGACAGGAGAGCAGGAACAGAGTATTTTTGCCGAGCAATGCAACGAAGCTGGATCCTTCTGGCAATGATACATGCACCATCTACACGCTGCAAAGACTCCCTAACTGTTCGCCATTGTACACAATGGCCCATTGCTCTGAGACTTCCTTTGACCATTATAAAGCCCGCATGGGGCATCCTTGCCTTAATGGCGCTGACTTTCTGGTCAAACTCTTCATCTGACATATCAGAATAGCATTCCCTGACAGACTTATTGTGTTCTTTCATCCTTCTGTAAAAATAGCGAACCGTTACACTGTCATGAAATATGATTATATATCGACTATGAAACAAATAGGACATGGTCTGCTAATGAGTTTCCATGAAAGAAATGTATATTAATTCAACTGAAAATGGCAAGAACAGGCGTTCGTAGCTAAATGCTTTTGGTTAGCTTGAGAATAATAATTGCATGATTTATCATTCTACGGCATGTATGTATGTATGTAATATAGTGCAATGTTATGAACTGACACTGGCTATGTAAAAGTTGGAAGGAAGAACGCCCAGTGCTACTTACCCGAGATGCCTTCATCACACTGTCCTTCTTCGCCGGTGTCCGCTATGACTTCCTTTGTGTCGGAAAGAAAGGCTGAACAGTATTGGTTGTCGCCAAACTGACACTCTATAAATGGCAAAAATGGAGGATGGTTGATAGCGAAATTAAATTGGAATTTTGTTTTCAAATACATTGTTTGTTCTCTAAATATTTTGGATGAATAAAATGCATAAAGTTTTGCGCTCTATTACAAAACATTTGATTGCAAAATGTTTTTTTTACTTTGAAGCATTGTTTTTGCTTTCAAAACAATTATTGTGATTGAAAATAAAAAAGTTGCTTTCAGAAAAATTCTTTTTGATTGAAAATAAAAAAAGTTTTGCTCTCGACAAAAGACATCCATTTGTTGCAATTTGGGGAGGGGGGCTAATAGCTGAACAATATACTATTCAACCTTTACTAAAGAATGGTCTAATAGCTGAGCTAGGTGTGAAAAAAACCTGTCCTATCATAGACCAGATTTGCCCTAACGACCAAGGGGAAGTTAGTTCTTTATTTCTGTTTTCTTTTCTTTGTGTTTGGCCGGGTGTGGTTCTCAATCAGAGGCAGCTGTCTATCGTTGTCTCTGATTGAGAACCATACTTAGGTAGCTCTTTTTTCCATCTGTGCTTGTGGGAAGTTGACTTTGTTTAGGGCACATAGCCTTTGAGCTTCACGGTTTGTTTGTAGTGTTTATGGTTTTGTTTGGCGTCTTGTTTAATAAAGGAACATGTACGCTCACCACGCTGCACCTTGGTCCTCTTTTGTCGACAGCCGTGACACACATAGCATATCATTACAGCAGTATGTACCGGTATGTTAGCTATCTACCTAACGTTAGTAGTTATACATCAAACATGACAGTATATTAACTATAGGCTATCTAACTACCGGACATTTATTGACTTGATTATTCCCATCATTCTAAACTTAGCTAAATGGTATAATTGTTGTGTGTTCTCAATGGACATTCGAGTGCTTTCGTAAATTCGCTCTGGCTATCCACTCTGATTTCAGAGCACTCTCGTCTGAGTGTACCAGAGCGCAGAATAATAAATTTACGAGCGCTCAACATCCGTTGAATATGGCAAGTGTCACTAAACTTCGGCAAAAAAGCGTAATTAAATTGTTTCCAACAGCACAGTTACAGTCACCAACGCTCTTTTTAACACAAAAACTGCCTAATCAGCTCTGCTAGTGTGAGTAAAGGGGTCTCATTTGTGTCTGGAAGTAGCTAGCAAGCAAGCCAACGTCAGCTTGGGTGCTTGACTGCCGAAGTAAGACCAGAACGCTCAAATCAACCCTACTACTCGGCCCGAATGTCCAGTGTGCACTCCGAGAGCGAAACGGTCTGAATTTAACCAGAGGGTTTTTTATTTTTCATGGAATAGAAACGCAATAATATTTTTCTAATTAATTAAGCAAGTACCAGTCAAAGGTTTGGACACACCTATTTATTCCAGGATTTTTCTATATTTTAATTATTTTCTACATTGTAGAATAATAGTGAAGACATCACCACTATGACATAACACATATGGAATCAGTTAAGAACAAATACCTATTTACAAGGACAGTCTACTCATTTCTCCCCAGTTAGGGGAATTGAACCCCGGTCTCCTGCGTACCCTCCCCATCTCTGGTCATGCCAATATGGAAGATCAAAGATGCCCTCTGGTAGTCACCTAGCACTAACTTGCAGTAACAGAAAAAATGGCTTACAATTAAATGACGTGCCACAGAATGCTGCGGCAGCCCGCAAGGTGTGCCGCAGTATGACGCAACTTTTAAAGGAGGAACCACTGTATATGAAGCCACCCTTGTGGAACGGAGCACTGTCTCCTGCTCTTCCTTCCAACAAGAAGAAGAGTGATGGGGTGCTGCATTAGATGACCTGGCCTCCACAATCACGCGACCTGATTGAGACGGTTTGGGATGAGTTGGACCGTAGAGTGAAGGAAATGCAGCCAACAAGTGCTCAGCATATGTGGGAACTCCTTCAAGACGGTTGGAAAAGCATTTCTCATGATGCTGGTCTAGAGAATTCCAAGACTGTGCAAAGCTTTCACCAAGGCAAAGGGTGGCTAATTTGAAGAATCTGAAATATATTTTGATTTTTTAACACTTTTTTGGTTACTACATGACTCCATATATGTTATTTCATAGTTTTGATGTCTTCTGTCAAGCCCTGATCTGTTTCACCTGTTCCTGTGATTGTCTCCACCCCCTCCAGGTGTTGCTGATTTTTCCCAGTGCATTATCCCTGTGTTTCCTGTCTCTCTGTGCCAGTTCATCTTTAATGTTTCCAAGTCAACCAGCGGTTTCCCCGTTCTCCTGATTTTTGCATTCTCCTTTTTCTAGTCCTCCTGGTTTTGAACTTTGCCTGTTTCTGGACTTTGTACCCGCCTGCCTGCCTTGACCACTGTCTGCCACTCTGTACCTTCTGGACTCTGATCTGGTTTTGACATTTTTGCCTGTCCACGACCATATTCTTGCCTACCCCTTTGGATAATTAAACATTGTAAGACTCCAACCATCTGCCTCATGTGTCTGCATCTGTGTCTCGCCTTGTGCCTTGATAATCTTCACTATTATTCAACCATGAAGATAAATGTAAAAATAAAGAAAAACACTGGGATGAGTAGGTTTGTCCAAACTTTTGACTAGTACATTATATATAATATATACATTACCGTTCAAAAGTTTGGGGTCACTTAGAAATGTCCTTGTTTTTGAAAGAAAAGCACATTTTCTGTCCATTAAAATAACATCAAATTGATCAGAAATACAGTGTAGACATTGTTCATGATGTAAATGACGATTGTAGCTGGAAACTGCAGTTTTTTTAATGGAATATCTAAATAGGCGTACAGAGGCCCATTATCAGCAACCATCACTCCTGTGTTCCAATGGCACGTTGTGTTAGCTAATCCAAGTTTATCATAATAAAAGGCTAATTGCTCATTAGAAAACCCTTTAGCAATTATGTTAGCACAGCTGAAAACTGTTGTGAAGAAGCAATAAAACTGGCCTTTAGACTAGTTGAGTATCTGGAGCATCAGCATTTGTGGATTATGATTGAAGGCTCAAAATGACCAGAAACAAAGACCTTTCTTCTGAAACTCATCAGTCTATTCTTGTTCTGAGAAATGAAGGCTATTCCATGTCAGAAATTGGCAAGAAACTGAAGATCTCGTACAACGCTGTGTACTACTCCCTTCACAGAACAGCGCAAACTGGCTCTAACCAGAATAGAAAGAGGAGTCGGAGGCCCCGGTGCACAACTGAGCAAGAGGAACAGTACAATAGAGTGTCTAGTTTGAGAAACAGACGCCTCACAAGTCCTCAACTGGCAGCTTCATTAAATAGTACCCGCAAAACACGAATCTCAACATCGACAGTGAAGAGGCGACTCCGGGATGCTGGCCTTCTAGGCAAAGTTGCAAAGAAAAAGCCATATCTCAGACTGCCCAATAAAAAGCTAATATTAAGATTGGCAAAAGAACAGACACTGGACAGAGGAACTCTGCCTAGAAGGCCAGCATCCCTGAGTCGCCTCTTCACTGTTGACGTTTAAACTGGTGATATATTTTGTTTGTTTTAAGTCCCATCCTTCAGCTCCACTCAAACCCTCCCATCTCTAAACACCATACAGTTTTGATTTCTATTTGTCATATATTTTTCAACAGTGCTGTGATGTTTCACAAAAGTTCTGAACCTTTCTATTCTCATAGTTTCTACAGATTGTAAATGAAAGAAACATTTTTGATAAGTATATTATTTTATTATTAGTCGATCAACTATGACTTTTTAAATCACCCAGCAGTGCTATTTGCAGAGTTAGCTCCAGGTAAATGTTGCAATTCTTCAGCCATTCCTGAACCTGTGACCACAAAAAAGCTAAAGTTGAAGTCGTAAGTTTACATATACCTTAGCCAAATACATATAAACTAATTTTTTCACAATTCCTGACATTTAATCCTCATAAAGATACCCTGTCAGTTAGGATCACAACATCATTTTAAGAATGTGAAATGTCAGAATAATAGTAGAGAGAATGAATTATTTCATATGTTTTTTATTTCATCACATTCCCAATGTGTCAGAAGTTTACATACACTCAACTACTATTTGGTAGCATTGCCTTAAAATTGTCTTCCAAAAGCTTCCCACAATAGGTTGGGTGAATTTTGGCCCATTCCTCCTGACAGAGCTGGTGTAACTGAGTCAGGTTTGTAGGCCTCCTTGCTCGCACACGCTTTTTTAGTTCTGCTTACAAATGTTCAATGAGATTGAGGTCAGGGCTTTGTGATGGCCACTCCAATACCTTGACTTTGTTGTCCTTAAGCCATTTTGCCACAACTTTGGAAGTATGCTTGGGGTCATTGTCCATTTGGAAGACCCATTTGCGACCAAGCTTTAACTTCCTGACTGATGTCTTGAGATGTTGCTTAATATATCCACATAATTTCCCTACCTCATGATGCCATCTATTTTGTGAAGTGTACCAGTCCTCCTGCAGCAAAGCACCCCCACAACATGATGCTGCCACCCCCGTGCTTCACGGTTGAGATGGTGTTCTTCGGCTTGTAAGCCTCCCCCTTTTTCCTCCAAACATAAGAACGGTCATTATGGCCAAACAGTTCTATTTTTGTTTCATCAGACCAGAGGACATTTCTCCAAAAAGTATGATCTTTGTCCCCATGTGGAGTTCCAAACCATAGTCTGGCTTTTTTATGGCGGTTTTGGAGCAGTGGCTTCTTCCTTGCTGAACGGCCTTTCACGTTATGTCGATATAGTACTCGTTTTACTGTGGATAGAGATACTTTTGTACCTGTTTCCTCCAGCATCTTCGCAAGGTCCTTTGCTGTTGTTCTGGGATTCATTTGCCATTTTCTCACCAAAGTACGTTTATCCTGAGCGGTATGACGGCTGTGTTGTCCCATGGTGTTTATACTTGTGTACTATTGTTTATACAGATGAACGTGGTACCTTCAGGCATTTGGAAACTGCTCCCAAGGATGAACCAGACATGTGGAGGTCTACACGTTCTTGGCTGATTTCTTTTGATTTTCCGATGATGTCAAGCAAAGAGGCACTGAGTTTGAATGTAGGCCTTGAAATACATCCACAGGTACACCTACAATTGACTCAAATTATGTCAATTAGCCTATCAGAAGCTTCTAAAGCCATGACATAATTTTCTGGAATTTTCCAAGCTGTTTAAAGGCACAGTCAACTTAGTGTATGTTAACTTCTGACTCACTGGAATTGTGATACAGTGAATTATAAGTGAAATAATCTGTCTGTAAACAATTGTTTGAAAAATTACTTGTGTCATGCACAAAGTAGATGGCCTAACCGACTTGTCAAAACTATAGTTTGTTTGTCACGTTCCTGACCTTGTTTTCCTTTTGTATAGTTGTGTTTAGTGGGTCAGGACGTGAGCTGGGTGGGCAGTCTGTGTTGTTTGTTCTATGTTAAGTGTCATTGTTAATTGACCTTGTATGGTTCTCAATCAGAGGCAGGTGTTTGACGTTTCCTCTGATTGAGAACCATATATAGGTAGGTTGTTTCACATTGTTTGTTGTGGGTGGTTGTCTCCTGTGTCCGTATATGTTACCACACGCGACTGTATCGTTTGTTTGTAGTCTGTACCTGTTCGTGCGTTCTTCGTTATATGTAAGTTCACATGTTTTAGGTCAGTCTACGTCGTTTGTTATTTTGTTAATTATCAAGTGTTATTTCGTGTTTCGTCGTTTGTTTAAATAAATCATTATGTCAACATTTCACGCTGCGCTTTGGTCCGCTCATTCACCACAAGACGACCGTTACATTGTTAATAACAATACATTTGTGGAGTGGTTCAAAAACAAGTTTTAATGACTCCAACCTAAGTGTATGTAAACTTCCGACTTCAACTGTACATATGGACAGTACCAAAACAAATGATCTAATGATTCTGTCTCTTCGCAGCAAAATCTGCAGAGCTGGGAAGTTAAAAAAGTTAGCCTAAGCAAGTAATTGTTAATGATTTGCATCATCTCATTCTGTTACTGCATGACAATTTACATTTGTTATAGCCTACATTTGTTATTGTCGTAGCATTTTTGCCGTTGCATTTAACTTTTTTTGTCTACTTTAAATTGTGGGTCTTGAGCTAGGGTATGGCAACTGCAATACCCTGCCATGCCCAACAGACGCACCTGGGAAGGGGAGCCCCTGTGTTACTACTGTGTCAGTCCCACGTGCTGGATGGAAAATATAAACACTAACACATGCTTCTGTGTTCCTAGAGAGAGAGAGAGAGGCCAGGCAATATGGATTAAATTAGCCCTATTATCCTAATCATAATCTCTACATGACAGACTGCGTTGGGGGACCACAGAGAGCAGAGGGGAAGCAGAGAAAGGAGGACAAGAGAAGAAATTAGGAGGGGGGAAAAAAGGGGGGAGAGAGAAGTAGAGCAGCGAGAGTGGTTTGGCTACCGATGAACGAAGGACTTATTATCAATCAGCTTTGATGCATAAGAAATCCATTTCTTGATTCCTCATATCTCAGTCCCCCTGAAGAAGCTACTCAGGAAGGAGAGGATAATTATTGGAGAATGAATGGAGTGTGTTACGCCCCTGTACCATGTACAAGGGGCTCTGAGACCTAGTGAACAGCGCCATATGAATCTAATCCATTATGATTCATCCATTATTGCTGGATGAATGAATATGTATGAACTTTCCAATTTGTAAGTCGCTCTGGATAAGAGCGTCTGCTAAATGACTTAAATGTAAATGTAAATGTAAATTGCTCTGAGGGTGTGACGTGCAGTGTGACGCGATATGACCCTGTAGACTAGAAATGCATAGCAACGAGAGCAAGGGGTTGTCCTATCTCTGTTTGGGTTGTAAAGAATGATAACTACCTTCTTTGTAGTAAAATGCTTCACTTTTTTTGTCACTTGATGTGGTTTATCAAATGTGTAAATGTAGCCTACATATGTGTAAGATAGGCCTACATTTGAAAGGACTCACTTGTGACTGACAGAGGTCTGAAAAGGGTTGAGTGATGGGGACAGATGATTTTGGGAGTAAATGGGTGTGACCCTGTTGCCCTACTGGACAGGCTCTGTGTCACTGTGGTCCAGAAGCTCATACAAAATCAATCCATCTGTCAATCATACAGGCCAGAGTGGGAGAGGCTGTCTGTCTCACTTCAGATAGAAGAACAATGCACAGGCACACAAAGAAGAAGCAGACACTTCTTACTAGTGTTCTGTGTATTGTGTTTGGTGGTTTGGTTGGGGGGGGGGGGGGGTGTAAGTAAGGGTGTGCATGCCTGCGTGTGTGTGTGTGTGTCAAGTGCATGTGGCATGCATCAGTTGGAGTGAATATAATGAGGGGTGTGTTCCTAGAAGGGAGGCGGCAGGCCGGGGACATGGGATCCTTTTTACCGCAAAAGAAAGAAAAGGAGGGAAAGAATGAAGTGAAGGGAAAATCCCCAATGGACGCTGAGAAGATGGTGAGGTGAGGGGGGAGGGTTCAGGAGTCGGAACAGATGGCAGGCCAGGCAGCAGCCCCTCCCAATCCTCCCCCACCTTTCCCCCTCCTGGCAACTTAGAGATGTTGAGCAGGGGCAATTACTGGCAGAAAAGGCAGGGAGGGAGAGGCACACATACAGTACACACACGCACACGCACACACACACCACACACACACACACACACACACACACACACACACACACACACACACACACAATGGCATATATCAGACAGACAGGCATTACTCAGTCAAGAGGGCACTCCATCCCCCCCCCTCCCCTCAATGGGCTAAAGAGCAGCTCCTCCCCCTCCCGTCTCCAGTGGTGCTCACAGCTCCATTAGCCACCAGAGACAGGTGCAGTGTCACCGTCACTCAAACCTCCCCCACCCTCCTCACCCTGTAGCACTTCTTATCCTTCACTCACTGCCCCCCCTCCCTCTAAACCACCCTCAACCCCTCCTCAACCCCTCCTCACCCCCTTCTGCCACCCTGATAATGACAAGACGCAGCCCTCATATCCTCCTATATACTCTACTAGTGACAGGAGAGGAGAGGAGAGGAGAGGAGAGGAGAGGAGAGGAAGGAGAGGAGAGGAGAGGAGAGGAGAGGAGGAGAGGAGAGGAGAGGAGAGGATGAGAGGAGAGCATAGTGTGAATATGGAAAAAAACTCTACTATAGTAAAGCCACATAACAGGTACAGCGGCACAACAGCTGAAGGTGAGTATTGTATATTACTATAAACCCAAACAGAACCCCCTCCTCTTCTTCCTCCTTTTCCTCCACCCGATAATGGTTCAAGCCCCAGTTTCCACAGCAATTCATCAGCAAGCAGACATTAATGGCCCGGCCCCATGGGAGTTGTAGAATAATTTCAAAATATTTCCCCAGAGGGACAACTACTGAAATGTCCAACGCCCAGAGGTGTCCCCGGGGTCATGCTCCTCGTAAAGTCCAAGGGCCAGAACAATGTCCCAAAGGTGACAGGAGAATGTGGGGATGACAATCAAAAGGAGGAGGGAAAAGGGTTTTACAATCAACCACTATCACAGCTGCTTTGATGCCCAAATGATGTTCATATTTTCTTATGATACTTTCATTAATTGAATTAGCTAGTTTAAGTGATAATCAATTGAGATAATAACAATGACAGCTTTATTTTAGTACTTTTCATACATTGTGATCCTCAAAGCAATGACATGAATATCGCACGAGAAGAAGGCCCATACAAGGCAGGTGTATGCGGATATTGGAGAAAGCATTACTATGTGCAGCATCACGCCTTCAGATGATTCTTGGCATCCGGTTATGCACCAAGTTGAGTTGAGTTCAGCTACTATAAGATTGTGCTGCTACTGCTGTTCTGTTCTCCATCCTCAGTACTGTATCTGCTGCCAAGCTTCCTCTTCATCCTACTCCTCCTGCTGCTGGTACTCCTACTATCGTATGGCAGCATCTCAAATGGCACCCTATTCCCTATATAGTGCACTACTTTTGACCAGAGCCCGTTTGTACTATATAGAGAATAGGGTGCCATTTGGGACAGAACTTATGAGAAATACTACATCATAAATACCATTACAATGAAAATAGTCAATGATGTATGTAAAAAAAAAAGGTGCTATATAGAACCTAAAATGGTTCTTTGGCTGTCCCCATCGAAGAACCCTTTGGAGAACGCTTTTTGATTCCAGGTAGAAAGAACCCTTTTGGTTTCATGTAAAACCTTTTCCACAGAGGGTTCTACATGAAACCCAAATGGGTTGTACCTGGAACCAAACAGGGTTCTCCAATGGGGACAGCTGAATAACCCTTTTGGAACCCTTTTTTCTATAAAGTGTATATGGCTGTAAAGAAATATCTGAACCATATGTGTCTCCATATACTGGAATACTTCCTCTAAGTCCACCTATTCATAATCACACCCAGCTTCCAAATGGCAATTTCTTAAAATCAACTTGCTTCTTCTCTTCTTTTTTCTCCTGTTATCTTCTCTTCTCCTCTTTCTCTCTCTTTCTCCTCTCCTTCCCCCTCTCCCCCTCTCCTTCTCCCCTCTCTTTCTCTCTCTCTCCACCCCTTTGTGTGTGTTGATGCAGTAGCCTAGCAGTGTGTCCTGGCACGGAATGCCATTGTGCTGCCTGCGCTAGGAGGGCTCACAGAGCTGTGTGAAGCTATGCCAAGCCCACCACCAAAGCACCAAGCAGTCATTATCACCCTGGGGCTGATGATAACCATAGGGCTTATAGAGAGCTGGCACAGGGTCTGGGTTGCATCCCAAATTGCACCCTCTTCCCTGTATAGTGCACTACTTTTGACCAGAGCCCAGCCCTGATGATAACTATGGGGCTTATGGAGTGTTGGCTGGCAGAGAGCTGGCTCTGGTACCCACTACACCCCCAGCTAGGCCCCAGCCGAAGGCTTCTTATAGCCAGCTCGTCTTACTCTGCCCGCTGTCAGCCTCCCTCAGCAGCATAATCACCTCATATTATACTCCCTCTTATCCTCTTTCTTACCATAGGTACACACACACATGCATAGTTGCGCTCACACGCATTCATATACACATTGAAACATATACGCACACACTATAACCTCCTCAGTTAAAGCCTATCTACCTTCTGCTAGAGATAAGCGAACCTTCTTATGTTGGCCCCAGGGTTTGTTTTTTAATGATCATCTTATGTATAAGTCAGCCCACTGAGTTAGTCACTCAGTCAAATCTTCAGGGATTAACTAATACATTCAAGGTTACACGCATGCCAATCAATAAAAGGCCTTGAAAGAGCGTGGCCCCTCTAGGCAGCTGACCTCAGCGGAGCTCAGCATTGTGGCCACAGTGACCCCTGACCTTTGTGTAACCCCGGCACATGCCACACACCCCTGATCCCTGAGCTGTGTTTGTTGTCACGTTAGCCATGTGAACGCACAATGGCAACTGGCAACCTCCGCTTCCCCTCGCTGCCCCCCTGCTACTTTCCCAACTGCTCCCCTAATACACGTGATAAAATGGTACACGTTAGCTGTTCCCATTACATAACCTGGCACATTTAGCCTTATCCTAACCTAACCAGGTGGTAGTGATTATTTCCTGTAACAAATGGCATTACTTAAAATAGGTCAACTAGGCCACTAGAGAGATATTTTAAACCTCCAAATTCAAGGATGACTTTGTTTCCCTTCACTTGGTCTGTCTCAAGTGTGGAGTGCCAGTATTGCATGATTCAAAAGGCTAGTTTTAACATATATGACAAAATCCTACATTTTGCTTTTCCGTTTCACGCACATCCATGTGTTTTTATGGAGAAAAGAAAAATGAGATCCTTACAACATGTAAGTTTATTGTACATCGTTAAAAAAAAAAAAGTCTAAGAACCTTATAAACTTTAAAAATAGCTGTTAAGTGCAGATTTCTCCATAATGCTAGGTGGCATACAACATTAAATCGACCGTTGGTTTAAACCCTGCTCATATATATATATTTTTTTACATTGTGTTTTCAACTTACATATTTGACACACATGATCTATGGTTATTTCTACAGTAACTGTTATTCAACTTATCCTCACCTAGGATTTGAACACATAACCGCCTGGTTAACAGCATTCCAATCTTTCTGCTATGCCACCACACCGGTCTTAATAGCTGATTCCGCCTGTATTCCTACACTTTGGACTGAATCTCAGCTTTGTTTAAAAATAAACAACAACAAAAAAGATGATATTCGTCATAGTGATTCAGGAACACTAAAACAGAATAAAATGTCCCGTCAACATTAGACAATTAAACAGGAAACCCCAAAATTGCTAATAAGTCAATTAAATCTATGGTGAGAAAATAGTCCGATTAATTGATAACTAAAATAGCAGTGCAGATGGCATGCTTTTGCTGAGTGCAGAGATGTAATAGAAGTAATACATGTGTATAGGAATGTCATAGATCTTGTGACTTTGTGGTGCAGCAAGAAGAACTGGACACCTCAAATCTGGAGGTTCAATTCACAGGTGGGGTTATATTTTAGCTGAACAGCGTACCGCTAACTTTAAAACGACCATTTCACGACATGACTTATAATACTTTGGGATGGTTTGAGACCATCTGCAACCACCATCACGTGACGTCCTGCCGACTGATCAAATAAACGTCTTGAGAAACTTTAACAAACATCCTAACATGGTCATCACCCTTACGAAAAACCACCTGAATGTCACGTCATACCATGTGAGTTCATACACTACATGACCAAAAGCATATGGACAACTGCTCATCGGACATCTCATTCCAAAATCATGGGCATTAATATGGAGTTGGTCTCCCCTTTGCTGCTATAAAAGCTTCCACTCTTCTGGGAAGGCTTTCAACCAGATGTTGGAACATTGCTGCAGGGACTTGCTTCCATTCAACCACAAGAGCATTCATCCCAAAGCTGTTTGATGGGGTTGAAGTCAGGGCTCTGTGTAGGCCAGTCAAGTTCTTTCACACCGATCTCGTCAAACAATTTCTGTATGGACCTCGCTTTGTGCATGGGGGCATTGTCATGCTGAAACAGTTGCCACAAAGTTGGAAGCACAGAATTGTCTAGAATGTAATTTTATGCTGTAACGTTAATATTTCCCTTCACTGGAACTAAGGGGCCTAGCCCGAACAATGAAAAACAGCCCCAGACCATTATTCTTCCACAACCAAACTTTACAGTTGGCACTATGCGTTGGGGCAGGTAACGTTCTCCTGGTATCTGCCAAACCCAGATTTGTCTGTCAGATGGTGAAGAGTGATTCATCACTCCAGAGAACACATTTCCACTGCTCCAGAGTCCAATGGCGGCGTGCTTACACAACTCCAGCCGACGCTTGCCATTGCGCATAGTGATCTTAGGCTTGTGTGCGGCTGCTCGGCCATGGAAACTGATTTCATGAAGCTGACGTTTGGAACTCGGTAGTGAGTGTTGTAGTGAGTGTTGCTCCTAGATGTTTCCACTTCACAATAACAGCACTTACAGTTGACTGGGGCAGCTCTAGCAGGGCAGAAATTTTATGAACCGACACGTTAAAAAGGTGGCATCCTATGACGGTGCCACATTTAAAGTCACTGAGCTCATCAGTAAGGACATTTTACTGCCAGTATTTGGCTATGGAGATTGCATGGCTGTGTACTAAATTTTACACCTGTCAGCAACAAGTGTGGCAGAAAAAGCCGAATCCACTCATTTGAAGGGGTGTCCACATACTTTTGCATATAGTGTATGTGTACCTGTGAAGTGTACCTTTGACTTTTTTGTACCCCAGGGAACAACACTGTACCCTAACCATATATTATTATTATTTATTTTTTGTAAAGTATGTTCATACATAGGGCCTCCCGGGTGGCGCAGTGGTCTAGAGCACTGCATCGCAGTGCTTTGCTGCGCCACCAGAGTCTGGGTTCGCGCCCAGGCTCTGTCGCAGCCGGCCGCGACCGGGAGGTCCGTGGGGCGACGCACAATTGGCTTAGCGTCGTCCGGGTTAGGGAGGGTTTGGCCGGTAGGGATATCCTTGTCTCATCGCGCTCCAGCGACTCCTGTGGCGGGCCGGGCGCAGTGCGCGCTAACCGAGGGGGCGGGTGCACGGTGTTTCCTCCGACACATTGGTGCGGCTGGCTTCCGGGTTGGAGGCGCGCTGTGTTAAGAAGCAGTGCGGCTAGGTTGGGTTGTGCTTCGGAGGACGCATGACTTTCGACCTTCGTCTCTCCCGAGCCCGTACGGGAGTTGTAGCGATGAGACAAGATAGTAATTACTAGCGATTGGATACCACGAAAAAGGGGATACAATTTTATATAAAAAAATAAAAAATAAAAAAGTATGTTAATACATGTTCCAAGTAATATGTATGAACCTGGTGGCACTGCAGAATCATTGATGCATTCAACTAAGAGGATGCAAATTCAAATCCCCAAAACTTTAATATACAGTATACTCTACGTTAAGTGTCCTTGCACTGCTAGTTTTACATTGATGGTGATAATTGGACAATTATTTACTTGATTCTGGGCAGCTTTTAGCGAGGTGCAGGAACGTATTCTTGCCAATACATCCATGCACGGCGCTACACCGGGGCTAAGGGGGGCTATAGCCCAGTCACAAATTTGTGTAGCCCCAGTTAATTTGCGTAGCCCAGCCTCCTCTTTTAGAATTCTTTTGTTTTTAAATAAAGAAATATGTAAAAGTTAATAACTCGGATTTGTTCCCAATCCGAGCTCTGGCTGCGTGCTCGTTCCACGAGTGTACCCTATGACATGTGTGTGTGTGTTGGGGGGGAGTCTGGTGTGTGTGCTCATGCACGTTAGGCTACGTTATGTGAGCTAACTTCTAGCTAGCTAGTCGTCCATCTTACCCCATTGCAATGGGACGTTTTCTGATCAAGAGAAGAGCGCGGGTAGAAATTGAAAACCCATACCCTGTCTCCGAGGGGGCCAAAGAAGAAGAGGGAGATAAGAAAGATGATTCGGAGAGAGAAACTCGTGAGCCACGACGTGAGGGAGCGCCAGAGCAGTTCGTCACTGCTAGCTGCTCCACAGCCACCGTTAGCTGCACTGTTAGCACAGCCACCTGATTTAAGCCAGTCACCTGTTGAAGAACCAAGGCACCCTCTTTTTCAGCATTATCCAGCCACAAAAGTTGGACAGCAGGATCGCTACTTCAATCGTAGATGATATGAGGATTACAAATGGCTGGAATATTCTATTTCAAGGACCGTGTTTTCTGCTTTGCATGCCGCCACTTTCAACGTACAGGAAAATTGTGGAGAGAAGGGGGAATTTACCCACGATGGCTACCAGAACTGGAAGAAGGCGACAAGTTTGTTCAAGACACACAATGCTAGTGTGGAGCAAAAATATGCAATGGCAGCGTGGAATGAGTGGACTATTCAGAAAGAGTCTGGCTCAAAAATATGCAATGCTCTAAGTGATGGACATTTGAAAATAGTCAGAGAGAACAGAGAGTATATGAGAGCAATTGTGGTATAATTGCATTACTCTGCATACCGGGGACTTTCACAGAGAGGAGACATAGAAAACGACATGGCTGTCAACCAGGGAAACTTCCTTGAACTTTTACAGGTCACAGGCAAGTTCGACAAAACAGTTGCACAGAAAATATCAGATAATACTAGAAATGCTAGGTACACGCATCATGATTTACAGAATGAAATACTGGGCAAGCCCTCGACTCAGCAACTTTACCTGCCTGTCCATACACGCAGAAAGAACCAAGGCCCTGGATGACCAGAAGATTATATACTCATTTGCACTGAACCACAACAGACGCGTCGTCCTTCTATAAAACAACACTTGGTGAGTATCTGAAAGGCCTTTTATTTATTGACAGAGTGCGCCTGTCCGGTGATGGGAACATGATTCAATCGCGCTGATCTGGATCTGGATGGAACAAGAAGACGCATGCATATTGTCGGCCTGTCGGCCTACAAGTATTTTTGCAATAGAAATAAAATCCCTTAGATTGTGATGATAGCCACCTCGTTCTACACCATGTGTGCACAGTGGACAAGCAGAGGGTAAATGCACTTCTCTTTGTGGCTGCACTGTGTATATTATTCCTTTCATTTCTGATGTTGTGATAGACATTTAATCCGTAACATTATAACCAATGCACAGCAGGACGCATGTGCTGAAGTCTTTCACCTTTGCAACGTGAAAGACGTTTTTGTCATTGCCTTGTGGTCACTTGTATTAGGATTATAGCTATTTTGTTGAATATTCTTTGGCCAAATTCAATTAAAAACTACATTTATATAGAATGTGCTGTGTGCCATATCTGCTTTTATTGAAAAAACGAGTCAAGTCATAAAAATCAACTATTTTCTTGAACTTAGTATTGTTCAAGCCCCCCCTTAGCCCCAGGAGAGAAAAGAAATCCTGGCACCACACACACACACACACACACACACTGATCTGGCTGCACTGTTTACATGGGGATGACTCAGAGGTTCCCTTAGCTCCATTTGTCCAGATATACAGTAATAGGATTTACCTATGTGCCAACTCACTCAATTTGCCTGTTGTGTTGTGGTTTATTGACAGAGTGCCTCACACTAAGTAAGACAGTAAGACAAAGCTTTCTCGGCCTGTGTGGAACATTCCCATCCATGTCAACACCCCCTCACACACCTTCACCCCCACTGCCTCACCCCTTCTCAACCCTCACACTTCCTCCAATCTCATTAAGCTTGTCAACTCTCTTCCTCCAACACCTCACCCCTGTCACCTCTCACCCCTTCAGCCCTAATCACCCTCTCCTCAACCCTTCACCCCTGCCCTAATTTCCTCATCTGCTAAATTCCTGCTGTGTGACATCAATGTCCCCATGCAGCAACATGAGTGACAACCCGCTATGCTATCAGCTATCTATCCTATCTCCTTGTTTGTTTGATTGTTTTCGCGTACAGCTCTCCTGTTAGTGCTAACGGTTAGCATCAGAACAGATTCCAGAATTTTCAGGCTGGAACAACATGACAGGGGTCAGAATGCCTGGAATGCTGAAAAACACAGATTAGCTCATTCCTGTTCTGTTGTCTCTGGACTGGAGTGGATGGGCTTGTGATTCTAAACTCTATTGTGTGGTGCTTAGGACTTCAGTGGCTGAACTCAGGGCCCGGAGTGTTGGGCCACAGGACCTAAACCCAAAACACTAAACCATAGACCATTGACCATATCCCAAACATAGTGTTCATTTCAATATGTAGAGTTTCTTTGGGGCTTAGGACATCATGGCCAACTGAGAACCCACAGCCCCTAAACACAAAACATTAAACCCTGAACTCTGCCCACCGACCAGCCTCAATCCGGAAAAAAATTCAATATGTAAAGTGTGTCTTCTTGTCATCTGACTGAACCCACAAAGATGATTCAACGACTACATGTCAACAGTCTTTCCTGTCGTTGATTACTTTTCCATTACATATTATTTGTTCCAGCCTGTACGTTTCCATTCGATTAACCACTGACATGTGCTATACAAACATAAATGGCTAGAAGAGTATTCTTTACACAAAAAACAGAAGGCATGGCATTTGTGTACTGTTTTCTCTCTGTCAATAGTAATCAACACTACCACCTTGTGGTAGATCTTTGCAGTTGTAAGAAAATTCTGACTATTCTCATAATAGCCTATAGATTGCACCATTTATTAATAAATAGTCAAAATCTCTATTATGACTTCACTCAAGTATAGTATTCTATCCACATATGAAGCACCAGTATAATATTCTGGACACTAAAGAATCTCTCTCTCTCTCTCTCTCTCTCTCTCTCTCTCTCTCTCTCTCTCTCTCTCTCTCTCTCTCTCTCTCTCTCTCTCTATCTCTCTCTCTCTTCTCTCTCTCTCTCTCTCTCTCTTCTCTCCTCTCTTCCTCTCTCTCTCCTCTCTCTTCTCTCTCTCTCTTCTCTCTCTCTCTCCTCTCTCCTCTCTCTCTCTCTCTCTCTCTCTCTCTCTCTCTTCTCTCTCTCTCTCTCTCTCTCTCTCTCTCTCTCTCTCTCTCTCTCTCTCTCTCTCTCTCTCCTCTCTTCTCTCTCTCTCTCTCTCTCTCTCTCTCTCTCCTCTCTCTCTCTCTCTCTCTCTCTCTCTCGCTCTCTCCCCTATTTTACATTTGACCCTTCCTGTTCCTGAAAAAACAGGTAGCAAACATAAGCTGACATTTAGTACGCTTCCTCCTCCTTTGCAACGAATTAATAATTGTTCCTATTCTTCCACCGATAGTATGCTAGGCCTACTGTAGTAGTTTGTCATATCTCTGATACTGTTTTAATCATCACATCACAGAATCCTTCATTCAGTAACTTAAATGTAAACTCTGTTATCATTGATAAGTCACTGATATTGCATTCTGTCTAAATGAATTTCCCAATCACATGAGAAGTGATGTTTAACCATGTTATTTATTTAACCTTTATTTAACCATCAGACAATGAGAATCTATGACCTATTATAGGGGGCACGTGGGTCAAAACAAATCAGGTGTATTTGAATTTCCTACTTAATTCCTGATAATCTCTTACGTGCTGAAGTGATCAAGAAATAATGTTTTTTGTTGTATCTACCTTACCAGACAGTTATTTGCATATCACAATTAACTACAAGCACTTCATCCCACAAACAAGGAAATCATATATACACTGTATACACTATATACACATATACACTGAGGCAGGTTTGCTCTGGACAGCATAACATAACTAGTGCTGGAGGTCTTTTATTACAGTTCTTCAAATGCACAGAAGCACAGAAATGGCAGCAACACGAGTTTAATTAGAATATGAATGCTAAATATTTTTTATTGGCTTCTTGTAACAAGTCTATCTATTTAGGCGTAGGCCTAAGTGCAATATTCGGTCTGTGAATTCTGTCAGGGTTGAATTGCTAGGGTTGCTAGGGTGATTAGTTGTGGTTGCATGTTGATTCAAGAAATAATGTTTTTTTGTTGTATCTACCTTTACCCGACAGTTATTTGCATATCACAATTAACTACACGCACTTCAGCCCACAAACAAGGAAATAATCCATCCCACAACCTAGAAATATAATAAATTCACTGCTTTCAGGAAGTAGTCCACAGGGTTGGTTTCTGCCAATGTGCACGTCAGACAACACTGCACGTCACCAGTAACGCAGACGGAACACTGCTCTCTTCCTGGTATCCTGGTTAGGTGGACCCTAGTTTGCGTGTATCATTCATTTGCCTATGCTAATCTCAGGGAAGATGTAGAAACAAATGAGGTACAGTAAATCTGAATTAATGAACTTCCTTTTTTCAGAGAATAGGCGATAAGACTCCCATGACCTGGCTCCATTTATACAATAGAACTCTGTCTCACGCTGTGGTCAACAGTGGGAGAGGATGAGCAATGTAGGGGAGGAGAGGATGTGTGGTATGTTTGTCTGTCTTTGACAGTTGGATATATCTCAATAGTCGAAATCAGCTTCCTTCGTCATCTCTTCTCCATCTACACAGATCTGAAATCACAGGTGAAGGCAACAAGTTGCATGCTGACTGGGCATCTGCTGTCACCTGTTCCTTCACTGAAGGAAAGGAGATGATATGAAGTCATGTTGGACTATTGAGAAGTACTCTTGGATTTAGCAAAGTCATGTTTGTAGGTGTAGAAAGACCATTCAGAGGACTGGAATTCCAACCTCCTCCTCTTGTGTAGGTTTACCAATGTTTAAACTGTGGTAAATGAACTCCAACACAGCTCAACTCAAGGAATCCCAATGCTGAGTATACAAAGACAACACGGAATTCTGGTCAATCTGACCAGGAAGCTCATTTACTATACTGGAATCAAATGCTTCATCATTCTACTTCATGCCCACATGGTGGCTCAACCCTAGCCTCAATCCTAACCCTTACCTTAATGTAAACATTTCCCCACACGTGTCAACTACACTGTTAAAATTAGGTGCTTTGTAACACCAAAACTAGCTGCCACCAACTTGAAGGAGACAAAACTTGAACATCATCCTGAGATGTTTTGAAACATTGTAACACCACTAAATCAAGTGTTGTGCAACACCTTGCCAGGGACTGGGAGCACTAACAGAAAAGGTTGAAAACCCTATTTTGGTGTTTTGAGTCCTGTTCAGTGCAGTATTAGATACCTCCTATTTTGGTGTTGTTTCCACTCGTTAAAGCTTCTAAACACCATTATGATGTTTTGAATCTTGTCCAGTGCATAATTAGATCCTTTTTTCTGAAGCATCTTAATGTTTATCATTATTTTATGTATTTGATTATTTGCCTTTATATACCATTTTGGCAGGCATTGCCAAGCACAGTTTTCAATCTACCAGCAATAGCTGGCAATGTATCTGCATTAACTGAAGATTATACTGTTGCTGTCACATTGAGCGTACATTTTTCTAATGGTTTCGATATTCGTTCCTCATGATCCATTTCACCTCATGGCACAACAAGCTTAATACTAATATAGAAATATACTTTTCTTTCTTCAAACATGCATAGAACATTGTGTGAAAGAATCATGAAGTCAAAAAATGTGGAATTACCCACAATCCTCTAAAAACAGAGTCACGTGGCAAGATAGTGAATGCAAGGTGATTGAAACCAAAGACTTCCAATGAGTTCAATCACTCTATTGTCTCTAGCTTTGGTTATCCTCATGAAAGATGCTTACATTTTGAGCAACGTGTTAAAGATGCACTACGCAGAAATCGCTCTGCCATTTCCTGGTTTGCTGAAATTCTAACAGCTCTCCTAATTTCAGTTTACGTGACAAAACAAGCAAGTATTGTGTAGAGAATCATTGCACCATAACCAAAAATATAGTTTTGTCAGCTGGTGTGCTAAATCGAAAGTAAAAGACAAAAGCTAAACTTAAGAACGGGTAGCATAGACTTGCTTTCAATGATTATGACATATCTATACCACACATTTCTATGTGAATTTGGTCAGGTCACCCAAAAAGTTATATATTGCCGCTTTTAGATGGATTTACATTATTTTGGTAAAATGAAATTAACAAATCATTGAAACCACTTGCATACATTTAAAAATATATATTTTGGGGTTATTTTGACACTTTACTGAGACTGTTATGAAATGACAGAGGGATTACAGATGGATGGTAGAAACAGATTAAAGACTTGGAGCGGGGAAATCTTCTGTGGGGTGACCTGTCTAAATCAGGTGCGATACCGCTAGACTACGGGCTCTGCACGACTTGCATTCATTTCTATGAGGTCATTTATTAAAATTAAGTGTATTAAATGTATGTTCATTAAGAAATTATTCTGGGTTGAATTGAAATTGACATATTTTGTTTTTTTGAGTCAATTTCAATTCACCCCAGAATAATTTCTTACTGTGTGGTTGAGTGTGTACAATTTCAACGAAATGTACAATTCTTACCCCTCCTTTCTAAACTGTCAAAATAAAGCACTAAAAAATTAAGGTGGAATTCCACAAAAAATATTCTCCATGGGCCCTTATCAATATCTAGGCTATAAAGAATTTGTATTTCTAAACCATTAATTGTATGAGAAACAATGTATGTGTTTTGATGTTGCTTTTTACATGCACTGAAACCTCAAAAGTTTTTTCACCACGCTCTCTTAAAAACACCAATATTCAGGTTGAAGAACCAATTTGGGTGTTTCAAATTCTGTGTATTAAAACACTTTGGGTTTACATTCAAACACTCTCCAAACACCAGATCTCAGCTTAGGTGCACTACTTTTCATGATTTCATTACGCAATCATGGTGTTTTGAGACTTTTTATTTTTACAAGGTAGACTCTATTGTGTAGGTTAAAAGTCCAAGAAATAAATATGCAAGAAAGATAATGTATTGGTTTTCTTCATTTAACACTGAGGCAGGTTTGCTCTGGACAGCATAAAATAACTAGGCTTTTATTACAGTTCTTCAAATGCACAGAAACACAGAAATGGCAGCAATATGAGTTTATGTAGAATATAAATGCTAAATATTACAAAACATGTATTACAACCATCACATACATCACATACGGTAACATTTTTCCTCATAAAGTTAAAGTTAAATATATTAAAACATACTATATACTGTACACACAACACAAAAGCGTCTGAAATATCAGTCATAGTCAACTCCTGTACGCAGTTCCACCACAATAAACCGAGAACTTATTTTAGCTTTATAACTATTTATTGGCTTCTTGTAACAAGTCTATCTATTTAGGCTGAGGCCTAAGTGCAATGTTCAGGCTGTGAATTCTGTCCGTAAGTCTGTGTTCATTTTGTCAACAACTAATTACTCGGGTGATCAATTCGAAAATGCAATGCTTAAATGCTCAATTGATAAGCAAAAATGATAAATGCATTTATATTTGCATATGGGTGCACATGATTCATGTCACAATAAAATTATAATGTTAATATGAAAACTGAAAATGGTTTATTGAAAATTGGAAACGGTTCAAATAAATTCTAAAATGATTAACAGAAAATGGTAAATGCAATGTGGAAAGTGGCTTTTTTTCATTTTACAACTGCCCATTTAGCATGTTCTATTGTCTTTTTCTTTTTTCATTTTCAATCTGTATGCAAATTGCTCCTTGGAGGTTTGGATCAGGAGAGAAACACAACACCACCTGCAGTTGTACATTTTTGACATGTCATGCGCTCTGTTAACGAAGGGGTTCAAACCTGGTGTCTTCTAAACAAGAATAACATTTTAGCCTGCTAAGTCAAAGCTTAGGCAATGTAGCTTGGGGAACCAGACTTTGGTTTAGCGGACTAATCAAACCAAATCAAATTTTATTGGTCACATACACATGGTTAGCAGATGTTAATGCGAGTGTAGCGAAATGCTTGTGCTTCTAGTTCCGACAGTGCAGTAATATCTAACAAGTAATCTAACAAATTCACAACAACTACCTTATACACACTAATGTAATGAATAAGAATATGTACATATAAATATATGGATGAGCAATGGCCGTGCAGCATAGGCAAGATGCAGTAGATGGTATAGAATACAGTATTTATATATGAGATGAGTAATGTAGGATATGTAGACATTATTAAAGTGACTATTTGTAAAGTGACTAGTGATATCATTATTAAATCCATTATTAAATGTATTAAAGTGGCAAGAGATTTGAGTCTGTATGTTGGCAGCAACCACTCTATGTTAGTGATGGCTGTTTAACAGTCTGATGGCCTTGAAATAGAAGCTGTTTTTCAGTCTCTCGGTCCCAGCTTTGATGCACCTGTACTGACCTCGCCTTCTGGATGATAGCGGGGTGAACCGGCAGTGGCTCTGGTGGTTGTTGTCCTTGAGGATCTTTTTGGCCTTCCTGTGACATCGGGTGCTGTAGGTGTCCTGGAGGGAAGGTAGTTTGTCCCCGGTGATGCGTTGTGCAGACCACACTACCCTCTGGAGAGCCTTGCTGTTGTGGGTGGAGCAGTTTCCGTACCAGGCAGTGATACAGCCAGACAGGATGCTCTCGATTGTGCATCTGTAAAAGTTGGTGAGTGTTTTAGGGGACAAGCCAAATTTCTTCAGCCTCCTGAGGTTGAAGAGGCGCTGTTGCGGGGTGAAGTCCACGATCATCTCCTTTGTTTTGTTGACGTTGAGTGAGAGGTTATTTTCCTGACACCACACTCCGAGGGCCCTCACCTCCTCCTTGTAGACCGTCTCATCGTTGTTGGTAATCAAGCCTACCACTGTAGTGTCGTCTGCTGATGATTGAGTTGGAGGCATGCATGGCCATGCAGTCATGGATGAACAGGGAGTACAGGAGAGGGCTGAGAACGCACCCTTGTGGGGCCCCAATGTTGAGGATCAGCGGGTGTGTTTCCTGATGTGTTTCCTACCCTCACCACCTGTGGGCGGCCCGTCAAAGTCCAGGACCCAGTTGCACAGGGCGGCGTCAAGACCCAGGGTCTCGAGCTTAATGACGAGTTTGAAGGGTACTATGGTGTTAAATGCTGAGCTGTAGTCAATGAATAGCATTTTTACATAGGTATTCCTCTTGTCCAGATGGGATAGGGCAGTGTGCAGTGTGTTGGAGATTGCGTCGTTTGTGGACCTATTGGGGCGGTAAGCAAATTGGAGTGGGTCTAGGGTGTCAGGTTGGGTGGAGGTGATATGATCTTTGACTAGTCTCTCAAAGCACTTCATGATGACAGAAGTGAGTTATTATAAATGATGATAGTCATTTAGTTCAGTTACCTTAGCTTTCTTGTGAACAGGAACAATGGTGGCCATCTTGAAGCATGTGGGAACAGCAGACTGGGATAGGGATTGATTGAATATGTCCGTAAACACACCATGTTTACGGCATGCTCTGAGGATGCGTCTGGCTAGGGATTCTGTCTGGGCTGGCAGCCTTGCGAGGGCTATCATGCTTAAATGTTTTACTCAAGTTGGCCACAATGAAGGAGAGCCCCCTGGCTTTGGTAGCGGGCCGTGTCAGTGGCACTGTATTGTCCTCAAAGCGAGCAAAGAAGTTGTTTAATTTGTCTGGGAGCAAGATGTTGATGTCCACAACAGGGCTGGTTTTCTTTTTATAATCCATGATTGACTGTAGACCCTGCCACATACATCTCGTGTTTGAGCCGTTGAATTTCGACTCTACTTTGTCTCTATACTGACGCTTTGCTTGTTTTATTGCCTTGCGGAGGGAAAAGCTACACCATTTGTATTCTGTCATGTTTCCAGTCGCCTTGCCCTGATTAAAAGCGGTGGTTCACGCTTTCAGTTTTGTGCGAATGCTGCCATCAATCCACTATTTCTGGTTAGGGAATGTTTTAATAGTCACAGTGGGTACAACATCACCAATGCACTTGTTAATAAACTTGCTCACAGAGTCAGCGTATACATCAATGTTGTTGTCTGAGGCTACCCGGAACATATCCCAGTCCACGTGATAGAAGCAATCGTGAAGTGTGGACTCCAATTGGTCAGACAAGCGTTGGATAGACCTGAGCAGGGGCGTTTCCTGTTTTAGTTTCTGTCTATAGGCTGGGAGCAACAAATTGGAGTCATGGACAGATTTGCCAAAGGGAGGGCAGGGGAGGGCTTTGTATGCATCGCGGAAGTTAGAGTAGCAATGGTCGAGAATGCTACCAGCCCGTGTCGCGCATTCGATATGCTGATAGAATTTAGGAAGCCTTGATCTCAGATTAGCTTTTTTTAAATCCCCAGCTACAATAAATGCAGCCTCAGGATGTATGGTTTCCAGTTTACATAGAGTCCAGTGAAGTTCTTTCAGGGCCCTCGAGGTATCTGCTTGGGGGGGATATACACGGCTGTGACTATAATCGAAGATAATTCCCTTGGTGGATAATGCAGTCGACATTTGATTGTAAGGAATTCTAGGTCAGGTGAACAAAAGGACTTAAGTTCCTGTATGTTGTTATGATCACACCATGAGTCGTTAATCTTAAGGCATTCTTCTTACCAGAGAGTTGTTTGTTTCGGTCGGCGCGATGCGTAAAGAAACCGGGTGGCTGTACCGACTCTGACAACATATCCCGGGTGAGCCATGTTTCCGTGAAACAGAGTGTTACAATCTCTGATGCCTCTCTGGAAGGCAACTCGTGCAATAATTTCGTCCACCTTGTTGTCTAGAGATTGGACATTGGCGAGTAATATGCTTGGATGCGGTGTATGGTGTGCTCGCCTTCTATGTCTGACCAGTAGGCCGCTCCGTCAGCCTCTCCTGCGGTGACCGCATTGTTTTGGATCGGCTTCTGGGATAAGAACAAAGGATCCGCTTCGGGAAAGTCGTATTCCTGGTCGGTATGTTGGTAAGTTGACGTCGCTTTTATATCCAATAGTTCTTCCCGGCTGTATGTAATAACACTTGAGATTTTCTGGGCTAACAATGCAAGAAATAATACATTTAAAAAAACAAATTACTGCATAGTTTTCCTAAGGACCTGAAGCGAGGCGACCATCTCTGTCGGCGCCATCATACTCAATGCGCTCTTCTGTTGTGCAAAACACCCTTGTTCGAACCCTGTCAGTCATATTTGTGCCATCGCTCAGAAGGGTCTCTGAGGAGTTCAAAGGATGGTGAATTGTAACTGAGATGGTTCCGTTAACACACATGCATGATGAGTAGGTCTAACCTTGACTGAGACCTGAAGAGTTGCATTCGCTCCCTGAGTCAATGCCTAGGCTTCAGCTTAGCAGGTCTATACTTTTCTGGTGCGCAGGAGACCTGGGTCATTTCGCACGCTGTGTGTTGGTTACACTAGTCTAAAGTCAATGTACAGAGAGCCCGGTATGGCTTGGATGTACTACTGTATGGGGGTGTGGTGTTGCTCTCCTGGCTCATGCCTCCAATGAGAAATTTGCATACACAATGAAAATTCTAATTTAAAAGAGAAAATGTTTAATTGAGTAGTTGGAAAATGAAAACAGACACTATGCAATTTTAATTTATGGTTTTCTGTTTACCATTTGTCTTTTTCCATTTAGCGATTTATTTAGAATTTCTGTTTACCATTTCCAATTTTCATTTAATCATTTTCTATTTTCATTTTAACTTTGTAATTCAATTGTGGTATGAATTATGCACACTGATATGAAAATAAAAATGTATTTATAATTTTCACATTCCTATTTAGCATTTAAGCATTGCATTTTTGAACTCTCCGTAGTCAACAACCTATTTTTCCTGATGAAACTAATGATGAGATGAAATGCTCTGTAAAAAACTATAACTATTACCAATTACTTTTCATTTTAGTTGACGAAAATGGACATTCAATTTCACATGAAACTCCTTTAAATCTGTTTTGTCCAATTATAAGCATGCATCCCTGTGCAGAATATATAATGCAATCCTCTCATTAGCCGATAACATCTTTCTGTTGCATGGGCTGGTTGTATTGATCTGGCTCTCCCACAAACACAGCTCCCAAGTCACTTTAATCACTAATCTTGGTCTCTCTTTTGAGCTGATGCGCAGACAGGATACATAAATTGTAACAAATTAACCTCAATTAGAAACAATAATGTATTTTAAATCTTTGCTTTCAGTTAGGTCATTTTTGCTCTGATCACATCAGAAGCTCTATTGTCCCATGTGCGCTTTTATTAATCTGTGTTGGCAATAGCGAGTTGCAGTTGCTTTTTCCAATTGGGAAAACGAATGATTTTTGCTGAATATTAGGAGTATAGTAATACTTCTGGCATTGTGGGAGAGCTCATATTCTCCTATTTTCAAGGAAAGCACTGTTATTTAACCAACTCTGATGGTTATTATGTGGAGAAAATCTGATCTAAATTGCTTAACCTGTAGGCTTTATATCCTTAAATTATGGCTGGCATTGGTTATAATGTTTCCAGCTAAGGTATAGCCTACAAAGCGATAGTAGGCCTAGTTGGACAAGGCTATCTGAGTCCATTCAAAAACGCTAACTACCTTTAGCGCATATTCATGATAGTATCTTTTTCCTGGGGCTCGCTCTGAACGTTGACACGCATCGCTTGCGGTAAGGTTTTAGAAACATGAGGAATCTTTCATATCAGTGAGATTTTTTTTTTAAACTGAGGGTTAAATTACTACACACCTTTATAGGGTTAAGATTGGTGCTCCCACACGGCCATATCTCAAAGTTACAGCACTTGTTTTACGGAAGACTTAGGCAAACATCTGTGCTCATAAGCTATCTAGCATGCTCCGAATACCTGTGTGTAAGCATAACTGGGGAGGAAGTGTAGCGGAAGTGTAGTTTGCCGGCTGGAGACACACAGCTTATGGATCTGTGCAAATCTTGGTAAGTAAGTGTATCTTTTTAATTTGAAAGAATAATTCTCTCAGATATGAAAGATGCTTCGAAAACCATTTTGCATCTGATGATTACTGACGTTTCTAAAAGTTAAAACACAGCGGCAGTATTGTAGTTCACATGGAGCCAGTCGTGACTGAAATTAACCGCTGAATATCCTACAGAGAAGGGCTTTTGAGAGCTAAGTGTGCACATGTAGGTAAATATGAATATGAATTATTTAAATGTAGAAAAAAATGTGCAGACTAAAATGTGACTAAAACTAGACTGAAATTGTTCCGGGTTTTCGTTGACTGAAAATAACAAAAATTAACAAAAGATTAAATGACAAGAATGTAACTAAAATCTAATTTAAGACTAAATCTAAGACAAAGTTAAAACTGCAGTAAGTTAGCCCTTTCGCAGTTTTCAAACTGAAGGGTGTAAGGTATGGGTATCTCTTTATGGAGAGTAGTCTGGTCTTGGAGTCCTGGGGTGGCGCGGTCAACAGCAACAGCATGAGATTCTGAAAAGCATGCAGTATTATTAACCATGGCGATAAACACTGAGTATACCAAACATTAGGAACACCTTCCTAATATTGAGTTGAACCCCACATCCTCACTTCGCCAGGGCATGGACTCTACAACGTGTCGAAAGTGTTCCACAGGGATGCTGTCCCATGTTGACTCCAATGCTCCCCACAGTTGTGTCAAGTTGTCTGGATGTCCTTTGGGTGGTGGACCATTGCTGATACACACAGGAAACTGTTGGGCTGTTCTTGACACAAATCGGTAAGCTAGGGCTAGGGTAATGGTTTTGTTTGAGGCTAAGGTAATGGTTCCTACATGAAAAAATACTAGTTTACTATAGAATCCTACAATACATACTATTTAATTCTATAGTAAACTGTAGTATACTGTAAAATACTATACTACACACTGTAGTATTCCTAAATCATGTGTAGTACTTATAATATATAGTAGAATGTTGTAGTATCCTGAAGAATACTATAGTAAATACTATTGCATTTGCATATACCCATTCCCCTCCCCATATCGCAATTTGTGCCACCCATGAGTGAGAAACCTACATGCCAAGTATACACCCCCTGTTCCCTACAGCTTATAGAATATAGTAGAAGCTCTGAAGTATTAGATCTGACCTCAATCCTACCTACAGGTTGTGGAAAATGTGCTCTTTTAGTAGTAATGGGCATTCAAAATTAATTTCTGTGAGCTGGCACATTTGGCTTCCAAATGGCTTTTCATTCAAAATGCTTCTAAATTGGCCTAGAACCAGGAAATAAATAAATAAATCTACAATGTAAATCTCAAATGGTAGGCTACCATTATGTCAGATTGTGAAATGCTCGGTCAATGTTTTTTTACCTGGCCAAATTATTAGAAGGCGAAGGGGAAAAAATGAATTGGCCCAGATTGAGGCGTTCTCCCCACTACAGTAAATATTACAGTATAGTACAGTCTGCAAAAACACTACATTACTATAGTATATAATAGCATTTTTTTACAACAGTATTTATACAATAGTTAACAGTAAATACTACAGTAAATACTGCAGTGAATACTACAGTAAAGTCTAAAAACAACACTACAGTGAATACTAAAGTATTCATACCATAGTATACTATAGTATTTTTTCATGTGGGTTGAACCGGTATGTGGACATAAAGCTAGAGTTGGGGCTATGGTTAGTGGATGCACGGTAGAATGCATGGTCTCACCTGTTTGTTGTTTCGATGTACAGACCCCATGCCGTCCCTTTCTGTGCCTCCTCTGATGAACTGCAGAGACAGACAGACAGACAGACAGACAGACAGACAGACAGACAGACAGACAGACAGACAGACAGACAGACAGACAGACAGACAGACAGACAGACAGANAGACAGACAGACAGACAGACAGACAGACAGACAGTATACACAATCAGTCAGCACCCCATTTAAACCTGGGACAATAGTGTACTGTGCTAGCTCGAATGTATTATTTTCAGCACAGTTCCAGATTGATGCTGCCTAACCAGGCCAGCGCAGAACATCCCGGCTCTGCTTTAGATGACTGTGAAAGGGGTAGTTATCGTTCACTCAGTTAGGGAGAGGTGGATACATACCAGTTAGTAGGGCTTTGACGACTAGAGCTGCCACTATGACAGCAGCAGTGAGACAGGCCACAGCTGGCACCACTACGCAGATCAGCTCCAAGTAGCCTTGCAAGGCCGCGGTTTGCCCAACCATGGCAGGGGCACGGGCACGGGCACGGCCACGGGCATCAGCTTGGTCCACTTTAAAAAGCAAAGAGAGAGAAGCAGCAGTCAGAATCAAAGCTCTTTCCAAGGTGGATTTCAGACAAAAGAAAAGGAGGACTCTTCAATGTATACTTCAGTGTGTTTTATATAAACAGCGGTCATACACTTTGACTTCAAGCACCTTTTCAAAGCCATAGGATGTTTGTATCTTTATGTCTTTCTGTGTCATATTTCCTAATGCAACCTATTTTCCATTTGAAACCTGAAGTGGTTCGTGAATGTGTTGAAAAAAAAAAAAAATTGTTGGTATTCCATCATGTTAGCAGTGTCTTCTGAACCCTTTCCATGAAGCCAGTCAAATAGAGTGGAAGCATTTAGCTACAGTGCCTTCAGAAAGTATTCACACCCTTTGACTTTTTCCACATGTTGTTGTGTTACAGCCTGAATTTAAAATCGATTACATTTAGATTTTGTGTCACTGGGCTACACACAATACCCCATAATGTCAGTGGAATTATGTTTTTCAACTTTTTTACAAATGAATTACAATTTAAAAGGTGAAATGTCTTGAGTCAATAAGTATTCAACCCTTTTGTTATGGCAAGCCTAAATGTGCTTAACAAGTCAGATAATAACTTTCATAGTGTTAAACATGAACTAAAAATGTTAAACATTTACATAAAAATGTAAATGTAAATGTTAAACATGAACATGGTGAAGTTATTCATTACACTTTGGACAGAGAGGAAGGAAACCACTCAGGGATTTCACCATGAGGCCAATGGTGACTTTAAAACAGAGTTTAATAGCTGTGATAGGAGAAAACTGAGGATGGATCAACAACATTGTAGTTACTCCACAATACTAACCTAAATGACAGTGAAAATAAGGAAGCTTGTGCAGCATACAAATATTCCAAAACATGCATCCTGTTTGCAATAACACTAAAATAAAACTGCAAAAAATGTGGTAAAGAAATAAACTTTATGTCCTGAATACAAATAATTATGTTAGGGGCAAATCCAATCCACATATTACTGAGTACCACTCTTCATATTTTCAAGCATGGTGGTGTCTCTTTCATGTTATGGGTATGCTTGTCATCAGCATGGACTAGGGAGATCTTTACGATAAAAATAAATGGAATAGAGCTAAGCGCAGGCAAAATCCTAGATAAAACCTGGTTCAGTCTGCAGATATTGTACAATCCAGGTGTTCAAAACTCTTAGAGATTTACCCAGAAACCCTCACAGCTGTAATCACTGCCAAAGGTGATTCTAACATGTATTGGCTCAGGGGTGTGGATTCTTGTGTAAATTATATTTTTCTGTATTTAATTTTCAATAACTTAGCAAAAATGTCTAAAAACAGGTTTTCATGTGTCCCATTATGGGGTATTGTGTGTAGATTAGTGAGAATTGTTTTTGTAATCCATTTTGAATTCAGGCTGTAACAACAAAATGGGGAATAAGTCAAAGGTTATGAATACTTTCTGAAGGCACTGTACATTTGGCGTGTTCAGTCTCGTTCAACACACCCACACACACACACACACACACACACACACACACACACACACACACACACACACACTGCCTCAAACAAAAGATACTTAGGCTGTGAAGTCAACAGTGTTTGTATCAGATAGGGGCCAAGGCAAGGTGTGCATGCCAGGATTCCAGTGTAAAGAAGGTGGAGTGCTGCCGAATAGGGGAATGCCTACTTCCTCAATAATGTTTAAGGAGTTATTGTAATGGAGGAGGTAAGGTGAACCACACAAGCGTGATGAGTAACCTTGCCTGAGGCTTGCTAGATTTCCTGAAGACTTGCGTTAGCTACCATTGCCAATACCTTGGCTTCAGCTCATTGGGCTAACACGGTTTTGTGGGCTAACATGGTCTTGTCGGAGACCCTTTAGGAACCCAGTCGGTCACTCAAGGCTGAATGGTCACACAAGGCTGAACTCAAGAGTTTTGAATGAGCTCACTTCTTCTTAATAAACCCCTGTACAATAGGTCAAAAAGTCACACAACACTCACAGCATCGTATATGGCAATGAAGGATGGTGACAGCATACTTTACGTTAAGCCTCTTCACCTGTCGAAATAGAATATGCATCTATCAATCAATATCAAAATGCCTGTGAAATCTATACATGTACAAACATTTACATGAACAGTATTCATCTTACCTGGACACAGGTGTTTGGTAGGCATACGTCCACAGTCAGGTTGAGATTAGCAGATTTCTCCTGCAAAAGGAAGACATAAAACATTTTATTATACTTCAAAACACTCTCCTGTAAAAGGAAACAGAATACAAAAACATGTCAGTTAGCTTTAGAAGAAGAAACAGATTCCCTTACGGCTTCTGTTCAGGTGTGTTCTCTCTCTCTCTCTCTCTCTGTCTCACTCTCACTCTCACTCTCACTCTCTCACTACACTACACTACCTGGTATTGTGTTTGTCAGTTCTTCACAGTATTAGACTAGCGGTTAAGAACATTGGGCCAGTAACAGAAAGTTCACATTGAGGACATAACATTATAAAGACTGTTTGTGAAAAAAGGATGGCCTACTCAAACGCCGACAATCATAAATAGACTTTCTAATGAAGTGTTTTAATTACACCGGTTTGAGCCTACGCTGCAGGGACCACTTTAAAATGATTACACCCATGTATTCGTACACATTCATGAAATTGGAAACGAGCTATTATCAGGCTGGTTAATGGGATGTATGTCTGTTGAATTTTGAAAAATCGTCCCCACCCCACCTACTCAGCCAATCAGGAGCCGCTACTGCGTTGCGGCTGTGGCATACTGCATACTTTTAGCTAAACGGTACATGCTAAATTATATGCAACGATGAGTAAAGAGTATGCAGTTTAAGTATGTAGTACGCTAGTATGGGTATTCGGACACAGCCACTGTCTCTGTGTCCTAAATTGAAACAGAAAAATTACACAGAAAAAGCTTTCTTTTTGTGGGAGCACTCAAGCCTGTTAAGTCTTGGATCAGATGTGTATGAACCCTTTGTTTCAGACAGGTTCATGTCTGAAACAAAGGTGATGCTGAGTGGTGATGCTGTTAAACAGCCTGTGAAGATACTGTGAGACACTGGGGTAGCCTATCCTTCATTTTGGAGGGTGCATGTAGTCCAATCGGGCCAAGGTTCTAATTTCATGTCAAAGGTCTTCCAGCAAGTGCTACAGCAGGTGGGTGTTACCCATTGCCCCTCTTGTGCCTACCACCCAGAGTCTCAAGGTGCTGGAGAGATTTCATCAGACTTTGAAGTCTATGTTGAGAGCTTACGGCTTTGAGTTCGAGAAAGACTGCGATGAAAGGGTCCCTCTGGTGCTATTTGTAGCACGGGACGTTGTTCAAGAATTTGGGGTCACCGTTGTAGGCTCACTTTTCAGGCCCTTACCCCTATAAAGATATTTAAAAAAATATCTGGATTATCATCGCCACACCCGAGCGTAGGGGGGAAAAACTACTGTGTCATGTCAACATGTTGAAACCATACTTCTCCTGCTGTGATCGGGCGGAGAAGTCGGTGGAAACCGGTAGCCACCGTGGACTATAGTCTTCCTCAAGAGCATGAGGAAAGCCCAGTATTTCCTTGAGAGCACAAGGAAAGCCTAATACACATTGTGCCTGTGGGACGGTTGAGTAAAGCAGAGATTCTGGAAAACCTGGAGGGCTTTTTGGCACACTTGTCTCCGGATGTGTAGCGAAGTGTGCCCTTTGCGCTATACCCGCAATAACATCTGCTAAACATGTGTATGTGACCAATACATTTTGATTTGAAAGGCGAAATTGTTGTACTGCTTTTAGAATATCAGGGTTTAGTTTCAGATGTGCCAACTCAGTCAAATTTACTAGAGCATGACACGTTGGGGACTCGAGTGAATCCTGAAAAGAGAGAGAAACTCTGTAGTGAGGTAGAATTCATGCTTGAGCACGGCATTGCACAACATGGCAACAGTCCGTGGAGTTCACCCTGCATATTGGTACATCAGCTGGATGGGTCTCCGCGCTTTTGTTCCAATTTTCTCAAACTCATTGCTGTTACTGAGTCAGACTTGTACCCTTTTCCCAGGGTCGATGACTGTGTGGACCGTGTTGGTGCTACTAAGTACGTTAGCAAGTTCGATCTGCTGAAGGGATGCTGGCAGGTCCCTCTAACTGAGCGTGCAAAAGAGCTGTCTGCTTTTCTCACTCCTGATGGTTTGTTTTCCTACCTTCATCTTCTGTTCGGGTTACGAAATGCCGGAGCCACGTTTCAAAGGCTCATGCACATCGTGCTACGTGGTCTGGAAAATGCTGAGGCATATTTGGACAATGTGGTGGTATTTATGCCACCTGGACAGAACACCTTAGTTTAGTTTAGTTCTGCATCTGCCAACTTGAATGTTAAACTGTCAAAGAGTGAAATCGCCCAAGCAACAGTGAAGTATCTCTGGAAGGTGGTGGACCAAGGATAAGTCTGACCGGTCATGACAAAAGTGGAGGCCATTAATAGCCTTCCTGTGCCAACTTCTCGCCAGGAACTGCGTCAATTATTGAAGATGGCTGGCTACTACCAGGCATTTTGCAAGAACTTTGCACAGGTTGTTGCCCCACTTAAGGATTTTACCAGTCCCAAAGATATTTTCCATTGGAGCCCAGACTGTCAGGCGGCTGTTGAGAAGACAAAGACCCTGTTGGTCTCTGCACCAGTGCCTGCTACTCCAGATTTCCGTCATCCATTCTCTATGTACACAGATGCCAGTGATGTAGGAGCAGGCACTCCTGCAGGAAGACAACATCAATGTTGAGCATCCAGTGGAGTACTTTTCGAAGAAGTTGGCCTCCTATCAGAAACACTACTCCACCATTGAGAAAGAAACACACATTAACCCTGGCTTTTCAGCAGATCAAGGTTTATGTTTCGGTCTCTACACCTCTTGTGGTCTTTAGTGACTGTAACACTCTCGTTTTCCTGTAAAAGACAAGCTCCACGATTTGCAGACTCCTTCACTGGAGTATCATATTGCAGGAGTTTCCTCTTGAAATCAGACATGTCCGTAGTAAGGACAACTTGGTTGCTGATTTTGTTTCAAGATTGGGCAGTCAATAGGTTTTTGTTGTGCTTAGCTAGTGTGTCGCCCTGGCCAACATTTTAGTTTGACCACACATTTCGCTGTATTGGAGATTAATACGTTTTGTTTTGATTGGGCTGGTCCCAAGGAAATGGGAATACTAGGAAGGTACACAGATCGAGATTTTCCCTCTTTTGTCAAAACTTCTGAGTTTTATGCAGCTATTTTCTTTTGTAGAAAATGTTTAAGGATATGATGAAATAAAACAAAAAGAGAAAAGAGGTGGCTGTTTTGTTTTGTACAATAAACCGCCAATAGACGCCATGTTTATATTAGTTAGTTATGCCTTTATAGAACGACTGCCCCTAAAAACCAACTAATCCCTTTGAAAACGGCCTATGTGGCGTCAATATGAGTCAGAAACATATATTATAGTGTCAAAATTGACTGCAAAGTCTAAATAGGATCATTTTGGTCATAATGTCTGTTTCATCTAAAATTTCATTTGAAACCTCAGTGCGTCAATTCAAATTGTATTTGTCACATGTACTGAATACAACAGTGAAATTCTTACTTACAAGCCCTTAACCAACAATGCTTTAAGAAGGTAAGAAGAAAAGCGTGTTAAGTAAAACATAGAAAATAAGAGTAACAAATAATTAAACAGTAGCAGTAAAATAACAATAGCGAGGCTATATACAGGGGGTACGGGCACAGAGTCAATGTGCGGGGGCACCGGTTAGTTGAGGTAATATGTACAGTTGAAGTCGGAAATTTACATGCACCTTAGCTAAATACATTTAAACTCAGTTTTTCACAATTCCTGACATTTAATACTAATAACAATTCCCTGTTTTGAGACCCTTTTCAGGAAACTAGGCGTATGTCGTGGGTCACTACTTCACAGGAGAGCCTTAGTTAAAATAGTTTTTTTGGCATAATGCCTTCTCGAACATGTGAGCTTTCATGCGCCTTAATAACAAACTTGTATGCCATCTGTAAATACAAATATAATTGTAAATAACGAGCATAGTTGGTTAAGCCACAGAAAAAGAGGAAACCTTCCCGCTAGCCATGATTGGCGGAGATAATGAGTGGGCTGGACATGCCAAGAGATGAGTTTGGATTGGTCTGCCATATAGCTTGCTTCTGTCGATTTGAGCTGGTCGGTAGATAATCCTGTCTTTTTATGAAATGAATTGCGTATTAAAACTTAACAAAAACTTGACTATATCAATTTCAATAGAATTTCACTGCAACAACTGTTTCAGAGCACTCTCGTCTGAGTGTGCCAGAACGCAGAATAACTGATGAATTTACTACAACAACAAAAAATAAACAAATTAATGATGAATTTACGAAAGCTCAATACCAGTTGAAAATGGCCGGTGTCAGTAAACGTCTGTAACGGCTTTCGTTGGTGGAAGGAGAGGAGGACCACAATGCAGCGTGGTAAGTGTTCGTCATATTTAATTGAAACTGAACACTACACAAAACAACAACGAGGAAAAAACGAAAATTAAACAGTTCTGCCAGGTGAACATACACTAAACATAAAACAAACACCCACAACCAAAATGGGGAAAACAGGCTACCTAAGTATGATTCTCAATCAGAGACAACGAACGACACCTGCCTCTGATTGAGATCCATACTAGGCCAAACACATAGAAATATAACAACATAGAAAAAAGAACATAGACTACCCACCCCAACTCACGCCCTGACCAACGTAACACAAAGACATAAAAAAGGAACTAAGGTCAGAACGTGACAACATCGGCAAAAAAGCATACTTAAATTGTTTAGTCATCTCAACTTTCTCAATTTCCACATTATTTATTACAAGATTTATTTGATGCTTATGGTTTAGTGAGTGTTTTGTTCCAAATACAATACTTTTAGTTTAAGAAATATTTAAGACTAACGTGTTCCTTGCCACCCACTCTGAAACTAACTGCAGTTCTTTGTTGAGTGTTGCAGTCATTTCAGTCGCTGTAGTAGCTGACGTGTATAGTGTTGAGTCATCCGCATACATAGAAACTCTGGCTTTACTCAAAGTCAGTGGCATGTCGTTAGTTATATTGAAAAAAGCAAGGGGCCTAAACAGCTACCCTGGAGAATTCCTAATTCGAACTGGATTATATTCGATAGGCTTCCATTAAAGAACACCCTCTGTGTTATGTTAGACAAGTAACTCTTTATCCACATTATAGCAGGGGGTGTAAAGCCATAACACATAAGTTTTTCCAGCAGCAGACTATGATCAATAATGTCAAAAGCTGCACTGAAGTCTAACAAGACAACCCCCACAATCATGTTATCATCAATTTATCTCAGCCAATCATCAGTCATTTGTGTAAGTGCTGTGCCTGTTGAGTGTCCTTCCCTATAAGCATGCTGATATTCTGTTGTCAATTTGTTTACTGTAAAATAGCATTGTATCTGGTCAAACACTATTTTTTCCAGAAGTTTACTAAGGGTTGGTAACAGGCTGATTGTTCAGCTATTTGAGCCAGTAAAGGGGGCTTTACTATTCTTAGGTAGCGGAATGAATTTAGCTTCCCTCCAGGCCTGAGGGCACACGCTCTCTAGTAGTCTGAAATTGAATATGTGGCAAATAGGAGTGGCAAAATCGTCTGTTGTTATCCTCAGTAATTTTCCCCAAAATATATTTTAATTCCAGGTTGTAAGGCAACAAAATAGGAAAAATGTGAAGGGAGGTGAATACTTTCGCAAGCCACTGTACTTAGGCCAATTCTGGGCAGTCATTCATTTTGATTCCGGGCCGAGTCTGATACCCGCTTCTGAGCCGATCCCTCATTGCTAGCTGGGATGAAAACAGCCTAACCAGCACTGCTAGGGCGAGTGAATTGGTCAGAGTTTGGGTGGGGGCTGAAGCTTAAGATGATTCTTATGGCATTACACACGGTCAGTGTGAACCAGTGTGACTTGACACAACAACGGGCCAAGCAACGGAAACGACACAGGACGTCTTATTTAATGAAAGGGGTTTCAGTCTGCCTTAAAGAATTCATCCATGTATACTGGTAAGAGTCTAGCTACAGTTTCAGATATTATACTTTTCTAATTTCGTCAGAAAGTTGTTTTAATTGCAAGTTAAAGCATACTGTTAACTAGCTAACATTGAACCTATTTGGTTAACTTTAGCTAGCTATGACAATCGGTTTTGTATTGCTAATACTCAATGGACTGGGATTATGGTTCATTGTTTAGGAATCGATGGCAACACTTGGTATGTGAAAACAACACGTTTTGATTATTTCATTGATCTCAAACATGATTGGCACTACATGTATTGATCTCACATTATTTCTGTATTTTCCAGAGGTATGTGTAGTGTGTCATCATTTTAACTTTTTTTTTTTTTTGACTTTCCAAGATGTTTCTTTATGCAGTGCTGCTGCTCTGCACATTTGTAGCTAAAAAAAATGTACGTTACATTTTCTTTTCATTAACTTATCTTAATGTTATTTTGTTGTTTGCAGGTGCACTATCCTTCTGACCCTATGCAGCCAGGTCCCATCTACTTTTTAACTCCTCGTAAGTGTGGCTTGTTTGGTGTCTGTTGTAAAGGAATACCACAACAAGTCAACTACTTGATTGATGAAGGCATGTCATCCAGCAAAGGCAGCAGCGCAGTCATCAACTACATGCACCATTTCTTCACCAACTACAGAGTTGGGGAAACACATGTGGACCTGAATTGTGATAACTGCAGTGGCCAAAACAAGAACAAGGTTGTGCTCTGGTATTGTGCCTGGCGGACCATGCACAAGCTCCACCACAGTCTGGACCTTCACTTCCTGATCGCAGGCAACACCGAGTTTGCCCCCGACTGGTGCTTCGGCCTCATGAAGCAGCGCTTCAGAAAGACCAGAGTGAAGACTTTGTCTGAGATTGCTGGTGTTGTGAAGGACAGCACTGTGACGGAGGTCAACATCCCACAGCTGGTTGAACTGGAGGGTGGTACGGTGCTGGTGGAAAGCTATGACTGGCAACAACACCTGACTCCGTACTTCAGGCCGCTGCCACAGTTGAAGCAGTACCAGCACTTCAGGTGAATATCATTTTCATTGCAATGTATGAGGTTATTCTTCTTATCTAAACTTGGGAGGTGAATTGATGTAGTGCAGGGTTGTAATGTCTTCATTTTTTTATTTCCTGTTTTACAGCTTCGATGCTCTTGAGCCTGGTCGCCAAGGAGCGTTTGGACTACCGGGACCAGGTTTCAGCTGTTACGCAACGCTGACATCCTTCCTCCCATAGATGGTCTGCCTGTACAACCACCACCTGGACTGGACACAGCTAGACAAACGTATCTCTTTGAGAAGATCAGGGAGTAATGCGACGAAGAGGCTATGGACATCACATGCCCTGCACCAAAGTCAAGGATAGGACAGAAACAGGCTCTCCGAATATAGCTTCCCTTGATCATGCGTGGTTCGGACAGACCAGTCATCAGCACTATCTGCAGTGCCTTTATTCAAATGATTCTCTCCTAACACACACGCCATTCATTTCTCCAACTATTTGTTTTATTTATCCTGCAGCTCAGTCACTTTACCCCTGATTGTATGCATATAACTACCTCCTCTATCACTGATATTGTTATTATTCTTGTACATACTGTATATCTTATTTATATTTACACTATTTATAATATTGCTACTACGCAAGTAACCATTTGGCTGTACCATTTACACCTTCTGTAGAGACCCATCCACTTGGCAAAATTTGGCTGGGGGTTATAGCGTTTCTTTCACGTGACCCATCAATTTAGACAAGTGTGTCTGTGTAAGCGTCATCTAATATTTATAAAATATTTTTATCTGGACACTTTGTTAACCTGTAATTTTTCCTTATTGTAGGCTACTACTTTTACCACTTTTAGTCTTAATCTTTACTACACTACTCACTGTTTAGCACATGACCTCACGATCAGGTTGGTTTCACCAGGCAAATCATAACCCACCATGTGTGTGTGTGAGACCGACCAGTATCTTTGATGAAGGGTCAGGAGCTGATCTACGTTGCTATGCCCATCAGTGGGGCTCTGGCAAAGACCTCACCTCTTGCCTGCTCACCGACGGTCATCGATCGGGAAATCAGAATTTGGTAGGTTTAGTCTGACTTCAACATAGGTCATGTCTGACACAAACATATACTATCTCTAACTGCCATAGTTAGAGATAGGTCTTATCAGAACAGTGACTGTGTGTATTTGTTGACAGATGCATGAGATTCAGAGAGACCTGGCACTCAACACATCCACCATGAGGTGATTACTGATAATACAGTACAGCACAAATGTCTTGTAATAGCAACACCCTTTTCATTCCATGTGTCAACTCTGCCTCAACTCCACCTATTTCTACAGATGGACTGGATATGCTTTTGCCAGACGGAAGCCTCAGTCACTTGACCTATTCAAACTTCGACATAGTACCTGTTTGTGTGTCAGATATGACCTATCCTCACTGCCATTGGTAATATTAGAGTGACTATGGAGACATTGAAGATGAAGTCCAGACTGACAAACGGGCTTGATACTGATGTATCTGAATGGAGAAAGACCTGGCACTCGGCATGAACATTTTACGAGACAACTTTTACCTGTATTGTCTTTTTTATTATTGATTTGAATGTATCAGTCAATATAGGGAGGGAGAAACCCCTGTGTATTCTCCACCAGGATCAGTGAACTCCTGGTGTATACGGGACACCACACAGGAAGATATGACCACTCTGACATGTTTGACAAGGTAGCCCCTTTACCACCAGACAAAATGCTGATAGGCACAGTATCTGTACCAGCTAGGAATGACATGAAAGGTGCACATTGTTACATTAGCAGAACACTGATGCTATTGTATTATGGAAAGGGTTGTTTATTCTACATGGACCTGAATGTTGTCAAAACATGTAGTTTAGAATATCTACACAAATTCAGCAATTTCATTCTTCTCATATTGCTCTGTAGGCTACTGACCTATTCAAGCTTCCTCCAGAATCTCACCATACTGTAGTTATTGAACTCAACCTGCAGGAGGTTTCTTTGTTGTGATTGAGTGGGGGGAAACAGCTGTGGGAAAGGTTCTGACAGATTGGTGTGTCTTGGTGGTGGTAAGGAGCAAATTCGTTTTGCATGGCCTGTCATGGCCGCCAGTATTTCTTGAGGAGCAACCAAAAAAAACGAGGCCAAATCAGCGGGTGTAGTTCCCCTTTAAGTTGATCATGCACGCTGATTGGAGTCATCCTCGGTGGTCAGGGTGTGTTGCACCTGTCGCCTCGTTAAGTTTCATCTGTGCTGGCACAGGTGATATTTAAGAGCTGCAGAGCCAATGCTCCAGTTGGCATGAGAGATGTTGGAAGAGCTAGGCTGTAGTTTAACTCTCAAAAATGTATGACTAGAAAGACTTATATTTTTGATCTACCTGTTTGGTTTGCTCCATGTTTATGTTCCCTCTCTAACTTTTATATTATTTAACTAGGCAAGTCAGTTAAGAACAAATTCTTATTTACAACGACTGCCTACCAAAAGGCAAAAGGCCTCCTGCGGGGAAGGGGCCTGGGATAAAAAATAATTACAAATAAATACAATATAAATATAGGACAAAACACACATCACAACAAGAGAGACACAACACTACATAAAGAGAGACCTAAGACAACAACACAGCATGGTAGCAACAACATGGTAGCAATACAACATGGTAGCAGCACAAAAACATGGTACAAACATCATTGGGAAAAGTCAACAGCACAAAGGTCAAGAAGGTAGAGACAACAATACATCATGCAAAGCAGCCACAACTGTCAGTAAGAGTGTCCATGACTGAGTCTTTGAATGAAGAGATTGAAATAAAAAACTGTCCAGTTTGAGTGTTTGTTGCAGCTCATTCCAGTCGCTAGCTGCAGCGAACTGAAAAGAGGGATGTGTGTGCTTTGGGGACCTTTAACCGAATGTGACTGGCAGAACGGGTGTTGTATGTGTTGTATGTGGAGGATGAGGGCTGCAGTAGATATCTCAGATAGGGGGGAGTGAGGCCTAAGAGGGTTTTATAAATAAGCATCAACCAGTGGGTCGTGCGATGGGTATAAAGAGATGACTAGTTTACCGAGGAGTATAGAGTGCAGTGATGTGTCCTATAAGGAGCAAATCTGATGGCCGAATGGTAAAGAACATCTAGCCACTCGAGAGCACCCCTACCTTCCGATCTATAAATTATGTCTCCTTAATTTAGCATGAGTAGGATGGCCATTTGAATCAGGGTTAGTGTGGCAGCTGGGGTGAAAGAGGAGCGATTACAATAGAGGAAACCAAGTCTAGATTTAACTTTAGCCTGCAGTTTTGATATGTGCCGAGAGAAGGACAGTGCTCCGTCTAGCTATACTCCCAAGTACTTGTATGAGGTGACTACCTAAAGCTCTAAACCCTCAGAGGTCGTAATAACACCTGTGGGAAGAGGGGCATTCTTCTTACCAAACCACATGACCTTTGTTTTGGAGGTGTTCAGAAGAAGGTTAATGGTAGAGAAACTTCCCTGTCCTCCCTCCTCTTTCCTAACCCCTCCCTCTCTCCCTTCTCCCTCCCACTCCCCCCGTCTCTCTCCTTCTCTTTCCTACCCCCCCTCCCTCTCAACTTAAGTTGGTGGGGGTTCTTTTCTTTTAGTTTGACTGTATCAGGCAACTCTAATGGGCATCCATGGTGGGTGTTAAGACCCTACTCGAGCTTGGCTAGCACTCAGTAGGCACCCCCATTGATGCCTTTCAGAACCTATTTTAAAAACCCTCCTGGTTTAGTTTTGGTTGTCAGTGACTCATTTGTTAGTTCCCTCTTTATGTTGAGTGATGATTTTTGGTTGGTTATTGGGGAAGTAAGTCATACAGCAGACTTCATAGTAAGTAAACACCCTTATTTAAAAAATAAATAAATAAAATGTACTGTTGCCTATGATAAGAATTAGGTGCAGATAGACATGTATTTACCACATGTACAGGGAGTGTGTGTTCTGGGTGGCATGCAGAAGTCCCCGTCTTCACACACACATGAAGAGAGAGGGGTGCTCTGACCCGTGACGTTAAAACCAGCCGCATCTGGTCGACACCCAGGTCCCAAGCTGGAGAGCAAGGCAATAGCATCATTCAACATTACTTACTGTATGATCACCTGCAGTATAGAGCCCCACAGTGGAGGTGTCATAATACCCATAAAACCTAGCGGTCAAACAGGGAAACATTCAATAGTTTTTCCACCATTCATTTTTTCCCATAGGGGATTTTAGAAACACTTAAAATAAGGGCTGTGTTTCATGTAGGCTTACCCTGGCGTGGCGTATTGATAACCATGTAAATCTCTCTCGGACAAGGTGACTTTTATCAATATATTCGGCTCGATTTACTCAGACTTGAAAATGGTAATTAGCGTCAAAGTAGACATCATACAAAACTACAAATCCCTGCAAGCTCCTGCACGTCATCTCTGGCCGATACCTTTACTAACAGGTATTGTGTCAATTTAAAACTTGCACAAGACCATTCACAGAATTGTCCATTTAAATAAATGTACCCTATGTATTCATTACTGTCACGCCCTGACCTTACAGATCCTTATTATTCTCTATGTTTGGTTAGGTCAGGGTGTGACTCGGGTGGGAAAGTCTATATTTTATATTTCTTTGTTTTTGGCCGTGTGTGGTTCCCAATCAGAGGGTTGTCTCTGATTGGGGATCATATATAAGTTGTCATTTTCCTTTTGGGTTTTGTGGGATCTTGTTTTCTATATAGTTTCTTAGCCTTACAGACCTGTGCGCTTTTGTTTTTTTGACTTTGTTATTTTGTTTGGTGTCATCAATAAAAGTTACGATGTACGCCTACCACGCTACGCCTTGGTCCGGTCATTCTACACACGAGAGCTGTTACAATTACTACATTTAGCTAACATTAAATAGTTAATCGAGAGATTCTTACCTTTGCCTCAATTCGGCAGTCTCATCCAGATCATCATGGCATTTGTAGTTCATTATGATAGCAAATGAGCATTTCATTTTGGGGTAAATGGTCAATACAGGCAAATATACTGAAAAAAGTCACCTTGTCCTAGAGAGATTTACACGGTTATCAAAACATCACACCAGGGTGAGCCTACACGAAACGCAGCTCTTATTTTAAGTTTCTAAAATCCCTATGGGAAAAAAGAATTGTGTAAAAACGACTCTATATTGGTAATACTAGATAACGGACCTGGGTTCAAATAGTATTTGTTTTCTTTCAAAAACGTTTGAGAGTTTGATTCAGCATACCTGGAGTGCCCTATGGATGGGGTTTGCACTTCTGGTACTATTCCATTGGTCCATTGTGTCAGACAAGTTTAAAAAAAATGCTATTTGAATCCAGGTGTGCCATAATATTGCATTAGTGTAAAGACTGATACTAGTGTGGGTGGTTTCTTATCATTGGGTGTTATGGGTTTGGCTGATGTACAAACTGTGGTACCCTTTTCCACTTAAAAGTCTGTCATTCACAACTTCAGACGGATCACTCATGATAATTATATGCACACTATTTACAGAGAGCTATTACCTTGGAAATTCCCATCTGCAAAGGGGCACCGGATCCAGGATCCAGAATCTGTGGTAAACTACAGCCAGGAGCATGCATTTGTTAGATACATTTGTTCTGCACACTCAAAGGGGATATGTACCGGAAAGTTTAGATAGTAAGTGCATTCAGTCATTGAAGAAACCACAGGCAAAGGTGGTGTCGTACCTTCATGCAAAGCTGTGGGTGTGGATCCACTGTGGAGAATGTTATCTGAAAGGAAAGTTAAATGGGGACTTAACTATAATAGTTCTTGTAAAACAGTCATCTGGTGATATAGCCTTGGTGCCTGACTGTTTCTATGTCATATCAGTCTTTTGTCTTTGAAACAGCCTTTTAACTGTGAAGGAGTTCAGAGGTACAGATGTGAGGCTGATTGATAGAGGCACCTAACCTTTTCACTGTTGAGAGTCTGTGATGAACCAGCCAGATCGTCACACTCATCGTCCCCTTGTTTTTGGCACAGTGAGATCACCGCAGCAACAGGACACACCGGTTCCCATGACAACAACTCCTCCACCGGGTCAAAGTTAATGCCGGACCACAACTCCTCCAGATCTTTGGAGAAAAGAGATGCGGTCAAAAGCAATGCACTGACAATCTTGCAAATTTCACAATCAACCAATCAACCAACCAATTAATAAAACATGCAGTGTAACAGAAGTTGACGGACACTCACGGTCTCTGAAGGGAAAGACTTGAACTCTGGGTGCATCAGAGGTGGCAGACCAGCCCTGTGGGATAAATATATACAGTGCATTCAGAAAGTATTCAGACCCCTTGACTTTTTCCACATTGTTACGGTACAGCCTTATTATAAAATCGATTGAATTAAACATCCTCATCAATCTACACACAATACCCCATAATGACAAAGCGAAAACAGGTTTTTAGAAATGTTTGCAAATGTATAAAAAATATAAACTTATTTGTATAAGTATTCAGACCCTTTGCTATGAGACTCGAAATTGAGCTCAGGCGCATCCTGTTTCCATTGATCATGCTCCCGAGTGGCGCAGCGCTCTAAGGCACTGCATCTCAGTGGAAGAACCGTTACTGCAGTCCCTGGTTCGAATCCATGCTGCATCACATCCGGCCGTGATTGGGAGTCCCATAGGGCGGCGCACAATTGGCCCAGTGTTGTTTGGCCGTCAATGTAAATAAGAATTGGTTCTAAACTGAATTGCCTAGTTAAATAAAGGTTCAATTTAAAAAATCATCCTTGAGATGTTTCTACAACTTGATTGGAGTACACCTGTGGTAAAATCATTTGATTTGACATGATTTGGAAAGGCACACACCTGCCTATATAAGGTCCCACAGTTGACAGTCCATGTCAGAGCAAAAACCAAGCCATGCGGTCGAAAGAATTGTCCGTAGAGCTCCGAGACAGGATTGTGTCGAGGCACAGATCTGGGGAAAGGTATAAAAAAAAATCTGCAGCATTGAAGGTCCCCGGGAACACAGTGGCCTCCATCATTCTTAAATGGAAGACATTTGGAACCACCAAGACTCTTCCTACAGCTGGCTGCCCAGCCAAACTGAGCAATTGGGGGAGAAGGGCCTTGGTCAGGGAGGTGACCAAGAACCTGATGGTCACTCTGACAGAGCCTCTGTGGAGATGGGAAAACCTTTCAGAAGGACAACAATCTCTGCAGCACTCCACCAGTCAGGCCTTTATGGTAGAGTGGCCAGAAGAAAAAGCATATGAAGGGCCCACTTGGAGTTTTCCAAAACGCACCAAAAGACTCTCCTCACCATGAGAAACAAGATTCTCTGGTCTGATGAAACCAAGATTTAACTCTTTGGCCTGAATGCCAAGCGTCACGTCTTCATCATCCCTACGGTGAAGCACGGTGGTTGCAGAATCATGCTTAGGGGATGTCTTTCAGCAACAAGGACTTTGAGACTAGTCAGGATTGAGGGAAAGATGAGCAGAGCAAAGTACAGCAAGATCCTTGATGAAAACTTGCTTCAGAGCGCTCAGGACCTCAGATGGGGGCAAAGGTTCACCTTCCAACAGGACAGTGACCCTAAGCACACAGCCAAGACAACACAGGAGTGGCTTCGGGACAAGTCTTTTAATGTCCTTGAGTGGTCCAGCCAGAGCCCGGACTTGAAGCTGATCTAACATCTCTTGAGAGACCTGAAAATAGCTGTGAAGCAACGCTCCCCATCCAACCTGACAGAGCTTGAGATTATCTCCAGAGAAGAATGGGAGAAACTCCCCAAATACAGGTGTGCCAAGCTTGTAGCATCATACCTAAGAACACTCTGGGCTGTAATCGCTGCCAAAGGTGCTTCAACAAAGTACTGAGTAAAAGGTCTGAATACTTGTTTAAATGTAATATATTTGCAGTTTTTTAAAATAAATTTGCAACAATTTCTAAAAACCTTTTTTTGCTTTGTTATTTTGGGGTATTGTGTCTAGATGGATGAGGGAAAACATCAATGTAATCAATTTTAGAATAAGGCTGTAACGTATCAAAATGTGAAAAAACACCACAATTTCCAGAAGACAATCCAGATCGTCATAGACATTTGATTACATAAAGGTCAAACAAAATTATCTAACAAGAAGATAAAAAAGTAGATATGGACTGAACTAACTAGATAATGATCAGTTAAGAATCTTTACCTCGATACAGAGACAGGGCATAGGTGTAGAATACTGCAGAGTAGTATTCTTCAGCACATCCTCCTTTCTGATCTGCGGAGAGGGAACAAGGGTCAGACCTGMGTTCAAACATTATTTGACATACTAGTCTAACTGGAGTGCCAGATGGGCCTGGTTTACAAATTTGCCACTATTACAAATGAAGTCGGAAGTTTACATACACTTAGGTTGGAGTCATTAACTCAACCACACCACAAATTTCTTATTAACTTCTCTAGGGTAGGGGGCAGCATTCGGAATTTTGGATGAAATGCATGCCCAAATTAAACTGCCTGCTTCTCGGGCCCAGAATATATGATATGCATATAACTGGTAGATMTGGATAGAAAACACTCTAAAGTTTCCAAAACTGTTAAAATAGTGTCTGTGAGTATAACAGAACTGATTTGGCAGGCGAAAACCTGAGAAAAATCCATTCAGGAAGTAGTTTTTTGTTTTTTTTTTGTAGTTTTCTATTCAATGCCATGACAGTATCCATTGACTTAGGACTCAAATTGCAGTTTCTATGCCTTCCACTAGATGTCAACAGTCTTTAGAAATTGTTTCAGGCTTGTATTCTGAAAAATGAAGAAGTAAGAGCAGTCTGAATGAGTGGACCCTAAAGTGTCACATAGCTTTTTCATGCGCGAGARCGAGATAGTGCGTTTCTTGTTTACCTTTTAAATTGACAACGTTATTGTCCGGTTGAAATATTATCGATTATTTATGCTAAAAACAACCTGAGGATTGAATATAAACATCGTTTGACATGTTTCTATGAACTTTACGGATACAATTTYGATTTTTTTGTCTTCCTGTTTTGACTGCYTTTGAGCCTGTGGATTACTGAAGAAAACAAGGTTTTTGGATATAAAGAGACTTTATCGAACAAAAGGAACATTTATTGAGTAAATTKATGTCTGCTGAGTGCAACCATATGAAGATCATCAAAGGTAAGGGATTAATTGTATCTCTATTTCTGACTTGTGTAACTCTTCTACTTGGCTGGTTACTGTTTGTAATGATTTGTCTAGTGGGCTATGTTCTCAAATAATCGTAAGGTATGCTTTCGTCGTAAAGCATTTTTTAAATCTGACACCGTGGTTGGATTCACAAGAAGTTAATCTTTAAACCTATGTAAAATARGTTTTGTTTTCTGAATTTTTATAATATATAGAATTTGGCGCCCAGCAGTTTCACTGGCTGTTGAAGAMGTGAAACGCTAACGTCTCACGTAACGTACAATTGACCTTATTTTAGCGCCCCAAAAACGTAATACTTCCAGATCAACTGTAATTTCAATACCATTGTAAAGCACAATTTCTCCCCTTTCCAACAGAATTCATGCCGAGACCTGCACGCTGCCCGTTTCTGCATAATTCAAGAAGGCAATGAGCTCCTTCGGGTCCTTTTTAAAATGGCGGGTGGGGAAGRGAAACTAATGCGTTATAGTGAGAAGGACAGATGTCGTGTGGGAAAATTGCTTTTTTCACTCGATCTGTCCAACTTATCACCTTATCGCCTCTAAAATGTAAATAAAACACTWTAAAGAGTTTATATAATGTGTCATTACATACCTATTTGAAGGTTTGTGTCGAATTTGAATCGGGTTTTTAGGGCGGTGCTAAAGTGATCTTAGAAGTAAACAGCGGCTTTGAGAATGATGATCGCATGCAATGATGACAAAAAAAATGACTAGGTATCCCCCCCTTACCCCCGTCACTGTCCATTTCTTGTTTTTAAACGATGAGAAAAGTGCTACACCTGGTGGAGAGAGATTGTAAGACAGAAATAGTTGATTTATGCGTGCTGTACGTTACGACATGACACGTCAAGATGTAACGGAGGGTCAGTTTTTTCAACTTTTCTCCAATACTATAGAGCCATTACCATGTCAATCAASMCTTGAATAGAAACCTAGTTCACACCCCCGATTTTGAAGTCAACACAGTCGCTACAGTCCCATTCGTTTTCTTTGTAGCCTCGTTTGAATGTCGCGGTTACGCACATTTGTACGGAATGGGGTGAGTTTACGTTACCCAAGAGAGGTTTTAACAAACTATAGCAAGTCGGTTAGAACATCTACTTTGTGCATGACACAGGTAATTTTTCAAACAATTGTTTACAGACAGATTATTTCACTTATAATTCACTGTATCACAAGTGGGTCAGACGTTTACATACTCTAAATTGTCTGTGCCTTTAAACAGCTTGGAAAATTCCAGAAAATTATGTCATGGCTTTAGAAGCTTCTGATAGGCTAATTGACATCATTTGAGTCAATTGGAGATGTACCTGTGGATGTATTTCAAGGCCTACCATCAAACTCAGTGCCTCATTGCTTGACATCATGGGAAAATCAAAAGAAATCAGCCAAGGACCTCAACAAAAAAAATGGTTGAACCAAAAAGTCTGGTTCATCCTTGGGAGCAATTTCCAAACACCTGAAGGTTCCACGTTCATCTGTACAAACAATAGTACCCAAGTATAAACACCATGGGACCACACAGCCATCATACCGCTCAGGAAGGAGATGCGTTCTGTCTCTAGAGATGAACATACTTTGGTGCAAAAAGTGCAAATCCATCCCAGAACAACAGCAAAGGATCTTGTGAAGATGCTGGAGGAAATAGGTACAAAAGTATCTATATCCACAGTAATACGAGTCCTATATCGACATAACGTGAAAGGCCGCTCAGCAAGAAGAAAGCCACTGCTCCAAAACCGCCATAAAAAAGCCAGACTACGGTTTTGCAACTGCACATGGGGACAAAATCGTACTTTTTGGAGAAATGTCCTCTGGTCTGATGAAACAAAAATAAAACTGTTTTGCCATAATGAGCACGTTATGTTTGGAGGAAAAGGGGAGGCTTGCAAGCCGAAGATCACCATCCCAACCGTGAAGCACGGGGGTGGCAGCTCATGTTGTGGGGATGCTTTGCTGCAGAGGACTGCGTTGCACTTCACAAAATAGATGACTTCATGAGGAATGAAAATGATGTGGATATATTGAAGCAACATCTCAAGACATCAGTCAGGAAGTTAAAGCTTAGTCGCAAATGGGTCTTCGAAATGGACAATGACCACAAGCATACTTCCAAAGTTGTGGCAAAATGGCTTAAGGACAACAAAGTCAAGGTATTGGAGTGACCATCACAAAGCCCTGACCAGGTGGTGATCCTAACTTTACTAGGATAAAATGTCATGAATTGTGAAAAACTGAGTTTAAATGTATTTGGCTAAGGTGTATGTAAACTTKCGATTTCAACTGTATATTGGTTCCATTGTGCTAGGCAAGCTCAATCAAGCCKAGGTAAAGTACTTGAAATAATTTCAAATGGCATTTCAATCCAGGGTCTGATCGAGTATAACACAACTGATTTATGATGCCTGTRTCATACCATCTGGTTTGGTCATTTKTATGACCTTCCTCTTACCTGTGTTATTYTCAGAGTATGCACAAAGTATAGGGTTGACTATCACCGTTTTACAACACTTACTGGCAAGCAGTAGTTGTAAACACACTTGTCACTGGGAGGTGTTATTATGCTAGGAAAGTGAAAGTGGGTGGAGTGCCTCTACATTATCAGTGCCTAGCCTGGAATCCACACAATGCTTTCATTTCACTGAGTGAAACAACAGTGAAATATACATTATGGATTCCAGGCTAACCAGGGTCTCACAATTTGAAAATTAACATTTACTCTTTAAGGTCTCCARCTCCTGTAATCTTACCAGTGTGTTGGCCCCTGTGTCTCTACAGGTGTAGGCTTTTCTGTGACACAGTCTCAGGTGATAGTCTTTATCCTCCAACATGTCTGAGACAGACACAGCCAGCTCCTTTCTGTCTGCGTCCACAGTGTACACTAGCCTCCCAGCTGTCATCYGACACAGTCAGAAAGTAATCACACAGTCAAGGGAAATGGATGCACTGCCAATATCTTTAGGCCGATTTGTACACAAGGAAATACAGAATGAGTATATTGTTGTRGGGTTTGGCAAGGCAAAAAATGTAGCCTTGTTGAAGGCAGAAATAGTCGGTCATTGTAACCCATGCTAAGGGATATCTAGAGTGATTCAATTGTTGTGAACTATAGAACAATAGAGAAATAAAATCTATTAAACTTACTGATGCATTCTGGAATGTTACTCCGAAGATCTCTGCTGTTACATTCTGAAATATAGTTTAAAACCAAGTTAAGGTTTGTTCTCTGTGCTTCGACATATGATCATTGTGTATGCACATTGAGTAAGAGCATGACTACCCTGCTGATCAAGCTGGTCTATGCTGTTTTGTTCAGCAGGGTAGCAGGTGACATTCGGTTAGGAAATGAGGGTGTTATGATATTTAAGTGTTTCTCCATTAGACATTTGCTGACTCAATAGTTATGCTTATGATCGCCTGCAGTGTCAGTTTACTCACTCAACTCAATAGCTCTTAAATAATCAAAGTCAAGTACAGTCAGGTTTAACCAAAATGATCCACTGGGAATCTGTGTGTGCAAGATGCTGAAATGGCGATTTCAATCAATCGGTTGATATTATGGCCACCTAATCGTCTCCCTCATTCCTAATTGGCATATATCCTCACCTCTACACCATGCTAGCTGATGTGTAATGAGCGTTCTGGCACAAGATGGCTGCAGTGAATCACTCGTGAGTGCCACACATTGTTGCTGGAAGAGGCGAGTTTCCCCCGTATTATGTAAAGCGCTTTGAGTACCTCAGTTGGTAGAAAGGCTCTATATAAATCCAATCCATTATTATTCGTATTATTATTCACCATTGATCACGGTCCTCATCCTCACCTGGGACTTGGTAAGTGCTTGTCCAGGCGACTCCACAGTAGCTTGGATTTGTCTTGAGAGTGACGTGAACGTATTGACCTGGCCACACCTCAGAGCAGTCATTCTGAACCTCCAACTTGATGAGAGAGAAGGAGAGAAGGAAAATAAACAAATAGACACACCAGCCATTACAAGTGTTCTTAAYCCAGATCCACATCTGTTCCTATCAATAGAGAAGTGGTTTTGTTGCCGCAAGCACACATAATGTACAGACATGTTTTGCTTGGCTTTGATTGACTAAGTGTAATGTTCACCAAAAAAATATTTATCTGACTGTACCTGTTGTCCCTCCAGTCTCTCTGTAGTAGTGTGTAGTGTAGTAGTTTGTAGTATGGTAGGGTGCATGGTGTGCTAATGTACTACTGTACCTGCTGTCCCTCCAGTCTCTCTCTGGCTACTCTGGGGAAGCTGACGAGCGTACAGATTTCCAACATCATCCCTGCGGTAACAGTGCATATGGAGACACCATGGATGTGCTCTGAGGAAAAGTAGCATTAAAAATCACGAGAATGCAAGCTATACAGGGTCAGTACAAGTACCGTAATTACAGTGTGTATGTGTGTGTGTGTGTCAGGGTTGGGCTCAATTCAAATAGAATGCAGTCAATTCAGGAAGTAAACAAAATTGACAATTCAATCATCAAAAACAGTTATTCTCAATAAATTGAAAAGTAGAAGCTATTTATTTCTAAACTTTTTAAATGTCAGAAATGTTTCATGTTTAAATTTGATCACTTCCTGAATTGGCTGCCTTCAACCTGTGTGTGTGTGTGTGTGTGTGTGAGCGTACGTGCGTGTCACATGCGCTACAGGAAGCAGTGTGACCCTGAATCAAAGGGCCATATAAGATATTATCGCAGGGGTTTCCCCCCTCAGGCCCCCATCTCGCTCTCACCTGTACAGAACTGACTATGGAAGTACATACTGTGGCTCTGTTCATTGTGGTCTATCTGGTTTCAGTGGTATGCGGTTTTCACATAGGTTGCATTCCAAAAACTTAACAAACACACCTCTCCCCTCAGCCCTCAAATTAAGTGGACACTTCCATGACGTCTGATGAGTTTACACTTGCAGGGCAAGGGGCGAGGGAGGAAGGAATGATTTTTAAAATGGACCACCTTCGGCCGGAAATTCGTCACTGTTTGTCCCGCGACGCTTGTGGGTGCTTTTTATGCGCTACAGTCAATAATGATTGCATGTCTACTTATATTAACTATATATTTTTTCATATACGCCTACTGTATGATAGCTAGAAAATGAATTAGCTGACTAACGTTAGCCTGCCTGCCTGGAACTTCTGAAGCAGGAAAATGTTTTATTTCTACAATTTCCAAAAGCTAACCAAACAAAAACATGATTACTTTTACGAGAAGTGTTTGTGCATTAGTAGCACAATTTCTAACTTATTTACATTTGTTTTTACTTACACTTGAATMTWGACTCCATATTGACATTGAGGTTTTACGTTTTGGCTGACTTTAATTAGCGGATGTACAAACATCGCGGTTTGAAATATGGGGCGTGTCAGGCTCCGAAGTGTACATAATTATTCACTCGCAAACTCCATTAAAACTAAGGCTGATTGACTGTTCTCTCTGCTACRACATGGCAAGCGGTACCAGAGCTCCAAGTCTAGGTCCAAGAGGCTTCTAAACAGCTTCTACCCCCAAGCCATAAGACTCCTGAAGATCTAAACAAATGGCTACCCAGACTATTTGCATTAAGAGATTAAGGGTTAGAGTCAATCACATTGACATCCGCATAATGTTATTTTGGCGGTGTAACTACGTTAGAGCTTTCAAATCCACAAGCAGATCGTTGCGTTACCTTTGCAGACACTGCGGTTGGATGCAACACCACCACACCAACTATAATCTGAAAAATCCCATGTCGCCACGTTAGAAATTTATGCAGCTGCGTTACAAGTTCTAACACTCAAATTAGATTGAAAGGCATAAAACCCCCCCGATCCAAATTAACAGAAAGCTCGGATCAATCCTTGGCCAGAGCGTCCAGTGTGCACTCTGAACGCTCCGAGAGCAAACACACCCTATATCTGTGTCAATAACGCAAAATGAACTTGTTAACAACCTGTTGTCGTATTCGCATGGCTGCTGTCATTAACCGGAAACAGGCTGTTGTCGGGGGGGACCAACTCGACGCCAAAAACTTTGGAACTCAAGAACTCGGATACCTGTGTCAACACCTGCTACCAACTAGCCAGCTAGCTAGCTAGGTTGCAATGGAGCCCGCTTCGCCTGGAATGCAAGCAAACATTTCCAGTTTATTACGCTCTTGTACGGGACAATATTGACAATCCGGGGTTCCAATGAGGCAATTATTTTTCTCAACTCCTATGACTGGACACCGCTTGGGCCTGATGGATGTTTCCATCCATCATTGCCATCTGTCCCAATCCGAATGGCCTGTGCTACCTGGAACTTGCCTGCCAAGGAAATCATCTCCATCTGCTTCTCCTCCTCCATCCTGTAGTGAAGTAGAATGTTCCAATCAGCAAGCAGAATGTTCCAGTCAATGCTGGTCCCATGTCACAAGTCGTGGAAACCGAAAGCAGTGGCATGCTGCTAGGAGGATGGGGGTGACTGCGAGAGGTTCGGAGCAGATTGACATAAAGAARAGCTTCGCTGCACTGGTGCCTGACCTACCTGCGCAATCACCGCTGGGATTGCCAGCAGTGGCTTTGTCGTCAAGTTTGGGGTACGCTATCCTGCTTCTCATGGGCCCGTGAAAGACTCAACAAATTGTGTGAGGGGTGGGAATGGGCYGATTTCGCCATTCCCTTCTCCGACCATTGTATTGGGCAGTTCAATGATGAGAAATGTCTCAATCCCTGGAGCAAAAACTGTGTGCTATCAAGGAGCACAAGTACAGGACATCAATAAGCTGATCCCAAACATTTTAAGTCAGCATCAGGAAATTTTGTATATCAAAGTTCAAGTGGGATTCAATGACATTATGAAGGGCAAAACTGATTGGGTCACTTCTTGACAACAACAAACGCCCCATAATATCTGTCCCTCTGCCCTCCCCAAATTGTGGCATTGAACGGTTCAGCAGGCTTTTAACCCTCCATAACTGACTACAAGACTATTGCAGCTCTGTGGGTGTAACATTTATTGACAATTTTGATACCTTCTGGGAACAAAGCTGATGTTGTAAATAGGATGGGATCCACCCAAATCATTCAGATCCCAGATCCTTCCATAGCATTGTAAGGCTGCGTTGAGATAATTACTTTTCAATGATCCAAGCCCAGCTCATTTAAAACTTCTTATGGCTGCAATCCCGTTAACGGGATGATATGACAACAGCCAGTGAAAGTGCAGGGCGCCAAATTCAAACAACAGAAATCTCATAATTAAAATTSCTCAAATATACATGTATCTTATACCATTTTAAAGGTAATCTTGTTGTTAATCRCACCACAGTGTCCGATTTCAAATAGGCTTTACAGCGAAAGCACCACAAACGATTATGTTAGGTCACCGCAAAATCACAGAAAAACACAGTAATTTTTCCAGCCAAAGACAGGAGTCACAAAAAGCAGAAATAGAGAAAATTCATCACTAACCTTTGATGATCTTCATCAGATGACACTGATAGGACTTCATGTTACACAATACATATATGTTTTGTTCGATAAAGCTCATATCTATATCCAAAAACCTCAGTTTACATTGGCGCCATGTTCAGAAATGCTCCAAAATATCCTGAGAAATTGCAGAGAGCCACGTCAAATAACAGAAATACTCATCATAAACTTTGATGAAAGATACATTTTTACATAGAATTAAAGATACACTTGTTCTTAATGCAACCGCTGTGTCAGATTTCAAAAGCTTTACGGCAAAAGCACAATTTTCAATAATCTGAGAACAGCGTTCAGCCAGAAAAGGAAGCCATACAGTTACCCGCCAAATTGTGCAGTCAACAAAACTCATAAAAAACATTATAAATCTTCACTTACCTTTGTTGATCTTTGTCGGAATGCACTCCCAGGACTCCCACTTCAACAAGAAATGTTGTTTTGTTCGGTAATATCCATAATTTATGTCCAAATAGCTATTTTTGTTAGCGTGTTTGGTAAAAAATCCAAAGTCAGAAAGCGCGTTCACTAAAAGCTGACGAAATGTCAAAAAGTTCCGTAACAGTCAGTAGAAACTTGTCAAACAATGTATTGAATCAATCTTTAGAATGTTTTTAACATAAATCTTCAGTAACATTCCAACCAGAGAATTACATTGACTTCAGATGTGCGATGGAACAGAGCTCCCTCTCATGTGAACGCGCATGGTCAGAGCATGGCCAGGTCAAGGTAGACCTGACTATTTCCTGTCTCCTTCAYCCCCACTACACAGTAGAGGCATCAGCCAAGGTTCCACAGACTGTTGACATCTAGTGGAAGCCGTAGGAAGTGCAAACTCATCCATATCCCACTGTGTTCTGTAGGGGCTGTGTTGAACATCGAACAACCTCAGAATTCCCGAATTGATTTTTTCTCAGGTTTTTCCCTGCCATATGAGTTTTGTTATACTCACAGACATCATTCAAACAGTTTTAGAAACTTCTGAGTGTTTTCTATCCAATACGAATAATAATAAGCATATATTAGCAACTGGGACTGAGGAGCAGGCAGTTTACTATGGGCACCTCTGTGCACCTTTCATCCAAGATACTCAATACTGCCCCTGTTAATTCCTACCGTTGTGCCGCTGAGTTGTCATAATGTGTCAGCAAATGTACATTATCCCAGCGGTGTTGGAAGACATAATGTAAGTAACCTACTTGATGTCCCTCTTACTGCCCTGAATGCTTCTGCTGATCCCACAGCTATTGTATGCAGTAATSATGTGCTTATGAACCAGAGTGATACTGTTAGCACTGAGGCGGTGTGCCCTAGTAGGCAGTCCACTGTGTGCAACACTAACATAAATAACATAAATAACTTCTACCTCTGCTACGCTTCCCAGTAAGCAATAAAACCAATCAAGCATCCCAGAAAAGTGCTACAAATAGCCCACGTTAGCACATGTAGCTTAAGAAATAGGGTTAATGAAATCAATAATTTACTAGCAACAGATGACATTCATATTCTGACACCCTCTGAAACTCACTTAGATAATACCTTTGATGTTACAGTGGTAGCAATACATGGTTATGAGATCTACAGAAAAGACAGAAATGCCAAAGGTGGAGTTGTGGCGGTTTATCTTCAGAACAATATTCCTATAAAGCTTAGAGGGGATCTGATGTTAAATACTGTTGAAGTAATATGGCTACAGGTTCATCTGCCTCACCGAAAGCCTATTCTGGTGGGAAGCTGCTATAGACCACCAAGTGCTAACAGTCAGTATCTGGATAACGTGTGTAATGCTTGATAATGTATGTGATATCAACAGAGAGGTATATTTTCTGGCCGATTTAAATGTTGACTGGCTTTCATCAGGCTGCCCACTCAAGAGAAAGCTTCAAACTGTAACCTGGTTCAGGTTATCAGTCAATCAGTCGACCTACAAAGCAGGATGCTGCCTTGTAGGCTGTTTCATATGAAAGGCTCTGCAGACAGCCTTCAAGGCAGCATTCTGATATCAGCCTCTGAGGCTACTATTGAATCAGAGGAATAGAGCTCACCCCCTGGATTAGATGTGTATCTGCCTATAAATTACTTTGACAGCTAATCTGCCTGCAAGGAGCATTACTTATGAAACAACCTACAAGGCAGCATCCTGATTTATCAGCCTCTAAGGCAAAAATTTAATCTGATCAGCCTATCAGGAATGGAGCTCACCCACTGTAAATTCGAATTATCCACAAAACACGGTGTCGCTTAAAATACACATATCTGTTATGCAAGCTAACAACCAGCATAGATAACAAGCTAGCTTACTAGCTAACAGGACTACCTAGCTAACTCACAAGACTAGCCAAGTTAGCTGCGTGGTTCTTTGCATGCAATGGCTCTGGTCTTTGGGGCAGCATGCAGCCCAGGAGACAGACCTGGCTCAGGCATTGTTCAGGGCTTATATGCCCCGCATTGCGATCAATGCAGCCACAGGGCTCCTTGATGAAGTGATTATTGTGCACCTGAARAAATTCATGGATAATGCATGATACTTTTGATTATCTCGTGATCTCGACATGTAGTGATAATCAGTATGTAGTGATAATGAGATAAATAAGTTATTATCTTGACATAACGAGGGACCCATTTTTTGAATATGTCCTCTCTGGACTTCCCGTAAATCCTTGACGTTCACAAGGCAGAAAATATTTAAACATGAAATCTAAAAATAGAGAGCCCAACCTACCACTGAGCTGAAGAGCAGTGTGAACTCGAAAGTGAAGAGAGCACTTCTGTTTCCCCTCACACCTCATCACTGTGGACAGGCTGACATTGTGGAAGACAACACTGGTGTTGAGGCCTGCWTTCTGTGTCCTGCACGGGGCAAAGGAATCTGTATGGGGAAACAGGAGGTTAAAGTCAGTGGATTTATTCAAGTTCAAGCTTTTTTCCATAATAAATTCATTGGAAATCTTACTCACATTCAAAAGAGCAAAACTTTCAGGACAAATGTATACAAATATACAACAACCAGCAATATCCAATAGTCAGCAATGTAATGACAAGAAAGGAGTCAACTCTACTCATTCTTCATGCTAAAGCCCTGACTACTACTTRAWCAGATGATAGACATCAAATCAAAWTGTATTAGTCACATGCGCCGAATACAACAGGTGTAGGTAGACCTTACAGTTAAATGCTTTTTTACGAGCCCCTAACCAACAAAGCATGTTTAAAAAATGAATATGAGTAAGAAATGAAAGTAACAAGTAACTAAAGAGCAGCAGTAGAATAACAATAGCGAGATATATCTCTTTCTTTCTCCCTTCCTGCCTGAGCTGTTATGCTCTTTCTTTAACTTGTGGAAGATAGAGTTGTGGGGAGCTGCTGTTGAAGTTAGCCACTGATTAATCTGACTTTTGTTATGTATTATTGTGGACACGCTGCTTCTGTTCACTCCAGCTCGAGGCGTTTACTTGGACTATGACTATTGTACTGTACGGGMGGTCCATGCTTCAATGAACAAACCTGCAAAAGTTGTATCACTCAGACCACACATACCACAAACATRGGAACTGGATCCCTGTATTGTAAATGTATTTCAGACATCAATTTATATCTGATCACAGGACCATCAAAGATTTACCATAGTGTCATTGTCAACACAATCAAGCACACACACAGAGTATAACAACATTGTTTGTAATGGGTATATTGTAATGCACTCACAGTGGGTTTTACTTTTGCATTGGAGGCCCTGCAGAGAGAAGATGAAAGACACTGTAAGATGTTTATTTATGCACTTGATATACACTTTATACTACTTATACACATTATACACTTAACAGAGTACTCACAACCCCAGCTGTACAGTACAAACAAACAAGCCCCGCTGGCCACTATTCCAGCTAACAATTCTAGGGAGAGAATACGTTTCTGTAACGTTACCCCTAATGTTTGAGTGTCCAGTTTTCCATTAGTTAGGGGTACATTATGTAAGCAAAAACCTTCTGAGAACCTTTTTAGAATGTTTTTTTTAGAACATTCCCTCAATGTCAAACAMAACTTCTCTAGAATGTGGTTACAATGTTCTCAGAATATACAACAATGTTCTTGACGTGTTTCGTGGGAAGTTTCAAGAACATTTGCGTCCAGTTTTCTAAGGGTTAGGAGAGAATTGCAGGAACATTTGTGTYTCAGTTGTCAGGACATCGCCTGATTGTCCCAAAGAAAAGTCTCCCCCCCAAAAATGTAATTACACATTGTTGCTGTTGCCAAGCCCATCAATTCCCTGATTGGTGAACCACTGATCCATTCACAGCTCTTTTTGTCTATTGGCAAGGTTATGCATACTGACACACACAATGCTTTTCACTTACATATTTGACAAACATGATTACATTGTGCATGTTCATTTACACAGTCAATATTATTCAACATATTCTCACCTGGGATTTGAACTCATAACTTATCAGTTCACACCATTCCGATCTTTTTTACGCCACCATGCCTGTGTCAGTTATCAGTTAATTTGACTATTCTCTCATCTTTTACTTATTTCCAACAATTRAATGGCTTTCTCTATTCTGCCCTACTAAGGCAAAATGCAGTAACTAGGAATTTGGTTTTAAAATCTTTGATCTGTTGTATTGGCCAGGTACAGTATATTATCTGATAAATGTGGTTTCCTGACAAGGACACGCCAYTTGATCAGAATACATCATGTTATCAGAAGTTGCGGTCTGTCCAGAAAGAAYAATACTTTGAAYTCCTACTCTCACATTCTTAGCAATATATGTTAATGTCATKATTTGGCAACAGTTACAACACACCTATCTGATCTAATTAAAATGGGTTTCTCATTCTAGATAGATGAGCATCTGAAAGAAAACTCTTGTCTTTTTMAAATCAACACCACATGTGGAACAAACGTGTCTGATTAGGAATCACYTCAGCTTTCATCATTGCATTTCTAGCTGTAGCGTTRCGAATTTGTTGCCGAAACAAGGCCTAGGTGGTAGTGTTGCTTCTAACAGAAACGTACCCAGAACATGGTTGCCATACTCTCAGAAATGTTTATTTACAGTAGCATGTCTGTACTTTCTCACATTTGCCATTTTAAGCAATGATGATACCAGTTATACCCAAAACATATACAACTATTCCATCTCCAAATTTTAATGTGGAAAAACAGACAAATTGCTACAGAATACTACAAATCACAAAAATCACAATATGTTAAAGGGGCCATCCGCAATCGCTGCATCCATTCTTGAACTTTTAAATTAATGATATACATGGTATATGTTGTGGATATCAAGAAGACAATGGAGAGATTTTATTTATTTATTTTTATTTCACKTTTATTTAACCAGGTAGGCAAGTTGAGAACAAGTTCTCATTTACAATTGCGACCWGGCCAAGATAAAGCAAAGCAGTTCGACACATACAACATAGTTACACATGGAGTAAAACAAACATTACCAGTCATATACAGTAGAAAAATAAGTCTATATACAATGTGAGCAAGTGGGTGAGATAAGGGAGGTAAGGCAAAAAAAAGGCCATGGTGCGCAGTAAATACAATATAGCAAGTAAACAACTGGAATGGTTGATTTGCAGTGGAAGAATGTGCAAAGTAGAGATAGAATAATAGGTGCAAAGGAGCAAAAATAATAAATACAGTAGGGAAAGAGGTAGTTGTTTGGGCTAAATTATAGATGGGCTATGTACAGGTGCAGTAATCTGTAAGTGCTCTCTGACAGCTGGTGCTTAAACTTAGTGAGGAGATAAAGTTTCCAGTTTCAGAGATTTTTTGTAGTTCGTTCCAGTCATTGGCAGCAGAGAACTGGAAGGAGAGGCGGCAAAGGAAGAATTGGTTTGGGGTGACCGAGAGATATACCTGCTGGAGTGTGTGCTACAGGTGGTGCTGCTATGGTGACCAGCGAGCTGAGATAAGGAGCTTTACTAGCAGGGTCTTGTAGATGACCTGGAGCCAGTGGTTGGCGACGAGTATGAAGCGAGGGCACCCAACGAGAGCGTACAGGTCGCAGTGGTGGGTAGTATATGGGGCTTTGTGACAAAACGGATGGCACTGTGATAGACTGCATCCAATTTATTGAGTAGGGTATTGGAGGCTATTTTGTAAATGACATCACCGAAGTCGGGGATTGGTAGGATGGTCAGTTTTACAAGGGTATGTTTGGCAGTGAGTGAAGGATGCTAAATTCTAGATTTAACTTTGGATTGGAGATGTTGATGTGAGTCTGGAAGGAGAGTTTACAGTCTAACCAACACCTAGGTATTTGTAGTTGTCCACATATTTCTAATCAGAGCCGTCCAGAGTAGTGATGTTGGACAGGCGGGCAGGTGCAGGCAGCATCGATTGAAGAGCATGATTTATTTTATTTGTATTTAAGAGCAATTGGAGGCCACAGAAGGAGAGTTGTATGGCATTGAAGCTCATCTGAGGTTGTTAACCATGTCCAAAGAAGGCCAGAAGTATACAGAATGTGTCGTCTGCTTAGAGGTGGATCAGAGACTCACCAGCAGCAAGAGCACATCATTGATGTATACAGAGAGGAGTCGGTCCAAGAATTGAACCCTGTGGCACCCCCATAGAGACTGCCAGAGGCCCGGACAACAGACCCTCCATTTGACACACTGAACTCTATCAGAGAAGTAGTTGGGAACCAGGAGGCAATCATTGAGAAACCAAGGCTGTTGAGTCTGCCGATGAGAATGTGGTGATTGACAGAGTCGAAAGCCTTGGCCAGGTCAATGAATACGGCTGCACAGTATTGTTTCTTATCGATGGCGGTTAAGATATCGTTTATGACCTTGAGCGTGGCTGAGGTGCACCCATTACCAGCTCTAAACCAGGTTGCATAGCAGAGAAGGTATGGTGAGATTCGAAATGGTCGTAATCTGTTTCTGACTTGGCTTTCGAAGACCTTAGAAAGCAGGTAGGATAGATATAGGTCTGTAGCAGTTTGGTCAAGAGTGTCCCCCCTTTGAAGAGGGGGATGACCGCAGCTGCTTTCCAATCTTTGGAATCTCAGACGACACGAAAGAGAGGTTGAAACAGGCTAGTAATAGGTGTGCACAATTTCAGCAGATAATTTTTGAAAGAAGGGTCCAGATTATCTAGCCCGGCTGGATTTGTAGGGATCCAGATTTTGCAGCTCTTTCAAACATCAGCTGACTGGATTTGGGAGAAGGAGAAATGGGGAAGGCTTGGGCGAGTAGCTGTGGGGGTGCAGTGCTATTGACTGGGTAGGGGTAGCCAGGTGAAAGCCTGGCCAGCCGTAGAAAAATGCTTATTGAAATCTCAATTATAGTGGATTTATCAGTGGTGACAGTGTTTCCTATCTTCAGTGCGTGGGCAGCGTGGGAGGAGTGTTCTTATTCTCCATGGACTTTACAGTGTCACAGAACTTTTGAGTTTGTGATGCAGGAAGCAAAATTTCTGCTTGAAAAAGCTAGCCTTGGCTTTTCTAACTGCCTGGTATATGTGTTTCTAGCTTCCCTGAAAAGTTGCATATCACGGGGGCTGTTCGATGCTAATGCAGAACGCCATAGGATGTTTTTTGTGCTCGTTAAGGGCAGTCAGGTCTGAGAGAACCAAGGCTATATCTGTTCCTGGTTCTAAATTTCTTGAATGGGCATGCTTATTTAAGATGGTGAGGAAGGCATTTAAAAAGCCTGGATAAGAGCGCTGAATGACTATGTATGTAATGAAAAAAATAACCAGGCATCCTCTACTGACGGGAAGAGATCAATATCCTTCCAGGATACCCCGGCCTGGTCGATTAGAAGGCCTGCTCGCTGAAGTGTTCAGGGAGCGTTTGACAGTGATGAGTGGAGGTTGTTTGACCGCTGACCCATTATGGATGCAGGCAATGAGAGCAGTAATCGCTGAGATCTTGGTTGAAAACAGCAGAGGTGTATTTAGAGGGCAAGTTGGTTAGGATGATATCTATGAGGGTGTCCGTGTTACGGCTTTGGGGTGGTACCTGGTAGGTTCATTGATAATTGTGTGAGATTGAGGGCATCAAGCTTAGATTGTAGATGGCTGGGGTGTTAAGCATGTTCCATTTAGGTCGCCTAGCAGCACGAGCTCTGAAGATAGATGGGGGGCAATCAGTTCACATATGGTGTCCAGAGCACAGCTGGGGTAGAAGGTGGTATATAGCATGCGGCAACTGTGAGAGACTTGTTTTTAGAGAGGTGGATTTTTAAAAGTAGAAGTTCAAATTGTTTGGGTACAGACTTGGATAGTAGGACAGAACTCTGCAGGCTATCTTTGCAGTAGATTGCAACACGCCCCCTTTGGCCGTTCTATCTTGTCTGAAAATGTTGTGTTAAGGATGAAAATGTCAGAATTTTTGGTGGTCTTCCTAAGCCAGGATTCAGACACGGCTAGAACATCCGGGTTGGCAGATGTGCTAAAGCAGTGAATAAAACAAACTTAGGGAGGAGGCTTCATGCATGAAACCAAGGCTATTACGGTACAGAAGTCATCAAAAGAGAGCGCCTCGGGAATAGAAGTGGAGCTAGGCATGCAGGGCTGGATTCACCTCTATATCACCAGAGGAACAGAAGAGGAGTAGGATAAGGGTACGGCTAAAAGCTATGAGAATTGGTTGTTATCTAGCGAACAGAGAGTAAAAGGAAGTTTCTGGGCCGATAAAATAGCTTCAAGTATAATGTCAGACAAAGTATGGTAGATGTGAATACAGTGGAGGTAAACCTAGGTTTTGAGTGATGATGAGAGAGATATTGTCTCTAGAAACATCATTGAAACCAGGTGATGTCATCGCATGTGTGGGTGGTGGAACTGAAAGGTTGGATAAGGTATAGTGAGCGGGCTAGAGGCTCTACAGTGAAATAAGCCAATAAACACTAACCAGAACAGCAATGGACAAGGCATATTGACATTAGGGAGAGGCATGCTTAGTCGAGTGATCATAAGGGTCCAGTGAGTAGAGGTTGGTGTGGGTCACGGCGATTCAGGCAGCTAGCCGGGCCATCGGTAGCGAGCTAGCATAGGATGGAGGTCTGTTTTTAGCCACCTCGTGCGTTTCCGTCGGTAGATTAGTGGGGTCCGTGTGAGTAGATCAATCCAATTGGCAAAATAGATATAGTTATGTGACCAAGAAAAATTGTCCGATAGACTTATTCGAGATAGCAGCCGATAAGACAGCTAACGATTAGTGGACCGCAGATGGGCGTTCAGGTAACGTCGCTACGGAGGTGCCAGTTGGATAACTCCCTCGGGCAGATAACGTCGGTAGTCAGTCGTGAAGGCCCGGGAGCTCCGCCATTGGCAGTAAAACTGGTCCAGATAGGTGATTGTAGCCCAGGAGTGGCTGATGAACTCTTCAACTGGCTAGCTCCGGAATAATTGATGTTTGCTCCGGATCGACGTAGGCCAATAGTCACTCGTGGTAGTGCTAGCTAGCTGCGAAATCAAGGTGTAAATGTCAGAGCTTGCGGTTGAAATCCGGGGATATGAGAGAAAAAAGGTCCGGGATGTTTGTCTGAGTCGCGTTGTACAAAAGTGGCGATAGATTTTCGAGCTAAAGGAATAGCTGATGACCACAAACCGTGGTTAGCTGAAATACTAACGTTAGCCAGTAAACTGGCTAGCTTCTGCTAGCTTCTGGTTAGCTTCTGGCTAGCTTCTGGTTACTTCTGGTTGCTTCTGGCTAGCTTCTATTGTGGATTTCAGATTCAGGTAAATAAACAATTTTTTTTTAATTGGTGAGGCGGGTTGCAGGAAAGTTTCTGAAGTTGAGTTTTTGGAAAATAAAAATATATAAAGATATGCGAAGAAAGGTGTAATATTATATATATATATATATATATGGGACCGACAGACGAGGACAAAGGACGTCTGACTGCTATGCCATCTTGGTAAAATGCTCCGCTATATAAAATTCATGCTCAAGGGGTAATCCTACATATTCCCATCTTTCAATGAGAAACTCATTTTAATAAGATCAGATAAGTATGCTGTAACTGTTGCCAAGTAATGACYTTAACATAAAGTATATGGCTAAGAATGTGACAGTGGGGTGACTCCCCTAGAGGGTCTAAAACCCAGGTCAGCGGCGTCAATGACGAACGCCCTAACCACTGTCCCAATAAGGGATTTCTCTAGGGTGTCTGTCTGTGCTTATTGGGCCAGTATAGTTAGGCCCTGTCCAGATGAAACTCTAGCCCAGACTCCCTAGGCACTAGGGTAGATCAAAAACAACTTGATAGGTGTAAGCAATTGGGTGAATGCATGTTGAAGTAAATCTCAGCTCTGTTAAAATTACACTCAAATGTGTTGAATAATAATTACACATGAACGATGTGATCATGTGTAAGTATCCCTTGCCAACAGACAAAGAACTGTGAATGGATCAGTTGTTCATCAATCAGGGTCTTGATTGGCTTGGCAAAAGTAAGAAGATATGCATTTTTTGGGGGGGGACACATACAGTGCATTCGGAAAGTATTCAGACCCTTGACTTTTTCCACATTTTGTTACGTTACATCCTTATTCAAAAATGTATTAAACAGTTGTTTTTTTTTACCCTCGTCAATCTACACCTAATACTCCATAATGACAAAGCAAAAACAGGTTAACATTTTTGGGCAAAAATACATTTCACATTTACATAAGTATTCAGAGCCTTTAGCCACTACTTCGTTTGAAGCATCTTTGGCTGCGATTACAGCCTTGAGTTGTAGTTATGACTCTACAAGCTTGACACACCTGTTTTTGGGGAGTTTCTCCCATTCTTCTCTGCAGATAATATCAAGCTCTGTCAGGTTGGATGGGGAGCGTTGCTGCACAGCTATTTTCAGGTCTCTCCAGAGATATTTGATCGGGTTCAAGTCCGGGCTCTGGCGGGGCCACTCAAGGACATTCAGAAACTTGTCCCGAAGCCACTCCTGCGTTGCCTTGGCTGTGGGCTTAGGGTCGTTGTCCTGTTGGAAGGTGAACCTTCACCTCAGTCTGAGGTCCTGAGCGCTCTGGAGCAGGTTTTCATCAAGGATCTCGCTGTACTTTGCTCCCTTCATCTTTCCCTCGATCCTGACTCATCTCTCAGTCCCTGTTGCTCAAAAACATCCCCACAGCATGATGCTGCCACCACCATGCTTCACCGTAGGGATGGTGCCAGGTTTCCTCCAGACGTGACGCTTGGCATTCAGGCCAAGGAGTTCAATTTTGGTTTGATCAGACCAGAGAGTCTTTTGGTCCCTTTTTCAGGACCCTGTTTTTCAAAGATAATTCGTACAAATCCAAATAACTTCAAAGATATTCATTGTAAAGGGTTTAAACACTGTTTCCCATGCTTGTTCAATGAACCATAAACATTAATGAATTAATTACAATTAATGAACATGCACCTGTGGAACGGTCGTTAAGACACTAACAGCTTACAGACGGTAGGCAATTAAGGTCACAGTTATGACAACTTAAGACACTAAAGAGTTCTTTCTARTGACTCTGAAGAACACCAAAATAAATATGCCCAGGGTCCCTGCTCATCTGCGTGAACGTGCCTTAGGAGTGCTGCAAGGAGGCATGAGGACTGCAGATGTGGCCAGGGCAATAAATTGCAATGTCCGTACTGTGAGATGCCTAAGACAGCGCTACAGGGAGATAGGACGGACAGATGATTGTCCTCGCAGTGGCAGACCACGT